>NW_020312162.1:0-60517 GCF_002999335.1 Cyclospora cayetanensis | reverse complement strand
GGTTGTTGTGCCTGTGATGGTGGTTGTGGGGATGCTCCTGCGGTAGACGGCTCATGAGCAGGTGGTGAGGCGGCAGCAGTTCCTGAGGAGGCAGCGGCCGCAGCTTTTGCAGTGGGGCGCTTCTGCAGCATCCTGTTTATGTCCGGCTGCTTTGCTTTGAGCTGAGATATCTCGGGCCTGTTGGTATTGCTGCGTTCTGGTGCTGCTTTTGCTGTCTGTGACTTCTGCTGTGTCTGTTGTTTGGGTAGAGTAGAATGAGCCTTGCGAGCCGCCGCTGCTGCCGTTGCAGCAACAGCAGCGACCGTTGCTGCTGGGGTGGCTGCGCGGCTCGTATTCCTGCGCATCAGGCGTTGGAGTCGCACTGAAGCGAAAGGGGGCACAAAGAGCTGCTGCTGATGCTGCGGCTTCTGTTGTTGGAGCTGAAGTTGAGAGGAGAAGGCGGCAGCAAGAGCGCGGCACTCCATCTGCCACGATAGGTGCGCCACTTCCAACTGTCGAGGCCCATCTTTGCGGCAGCACGAGATCGTGCCTTTAGCTGCTTCGGTTCCTTCTGCTTCTCCCACTGCCGCAAGCTGCGCGCTGTAAAGGCACTCTAGGGGGGGCATCGTGGGGCTGGAAAGGAGAACTCCTGCAGACGCACAAGCCCTCATCTTGGCTAGCTGCCATCTAAATACCGCTAGCAGGGACTGGCCCATCAGACGGATCGGCGACAAACCCTACGCCTGCTCAAACAGCGGACGTACTGTGAAGAGTAATCCCTTCTTCGTCAGTTCCTGCAAAAGAGACGAAGAATGGTTCGCCCTGCTGTAGCCTTTGCTGCACGTGTGCATACAGCAGCCTGCAGCAGCACCGCCCCGCAGTCGCGAGAAGCACACGCAAATTGACACATGAAAGCAGGGTGTGCACAGAACGTGTGCCAAGAAGCTGTGGCAGAATATGGGAAAGGGCATGCACAACTTTGAGGCGCTCGCAGCAAGCGGTGCTGGGTGGGTGCGCCTCTCGGCAGCACGAATAATAAGGAGCTTAGGGGTCATTACTTTCTAGCTGTGATGAGAGGCACTTGAAGCTCGACACTCAAAGTGATGGCGGTCACCTAAATAAGTAAAACATGGACACTCATCCCACCCAAGCCCTAAACCTCACTGCCGGTGCTGCTATCTCTACGGTTTCTTCAGCTTGTGCTCTATTGGGTGGTACTGCTCATGCTGAAGAAGCTGCTATTTGCGCTACCGTGCATGCATTTGGGGTTGTTACAGCTCCTGCTGCAGCTGCTGCCTTTGCTCTTGATCATCCCTTCTTACTTCATGCCCGGAGTCCTCCAACAAACTTTGCAGCACCGCCGTGGCTTCTTCCATTGTGTCAGCCGTAGAGCCTGGTACCTAGACAGTGGCTCTTACTTTCTGGTATTCTTCAGGATCTAGACTTCAAACGCCAAAACAGGAAGCACCGAATGCCTCCTTATGCGAAGAGCAAGCACCACCAACCCCACCACAGCAGAGTGAGCCACCCACCTGAACACCGATCGCTTTTCTAGAAGCTCCAAACCGAATTTTTGGAACCCTTACCCTCAACAATTTTGCCATAGCCTAAAAAGGAAAACAAACACAGGCTTCTAGCAACACTTGGGTGATGCTGCTGCAGCCCCAAGGAGGCGGACGACGCCTGCAAGCCGTTTTTACGGCATCGCCATGCCCTAAACCGAAAACGCTTTGCCATAAGCTGTATTTAAGAGCTCTCAAGCGCTTCCAATTTCTCTCTACACCGACGCTCTACGTATCCTGCAGGTCATGCTCGTTGCTGCTGCGAGTCGTGAACCAGTAGCAGCAAGAGCGAGAGGAAGTGTGTCTTTCATGTTCGGCCGCTCCTAATGCCTAAACTTCTTCTCATAGTCTCAAACACAGAGCGCTTAGCTCTTATCTTCCCCCACTAACACGAGGAAATGCTCATGCATGCAATGTATCGATCCGCTGGCTAATTTGCTGTCTCAGCGGTCACCGACGGAGCAGAGGCAGCCGTAGCGCAGCAGCGACACCAGAGACCGCAGCGAAATCAGGCAAACCAGGGAAAATGTTGGCTGCTGGCTGGGGAGGCGGTGCTTTGGGGGCCCCCAAGGGCCCTGATACGGACAGTAGCGGCTTGGCCTCTGGCACTGCCCCGATCCAGCCGCACAACAGCAGCAGCAGTGAGGCGCCGTCGCTGCAGCTGCGGATCCTGCGTTTAGGTGGCGGGGGCCCGCCTTCACTACATGCGAAGGGCGGTGCTGCTGCCGCTGCAACTGCCGCCGGGTGTACGTACATCGCTACAGTGGATGGCTCCCTCATTAGGACAGACGGGGACGGCCAACAAGTGCAGACAATAGAGTTCCCCACTTTTAAGGGTAGGCGCTTTGGGGCTTGATGGTGTGGTGGATGTTTGTGTGTAGGCTGTTGCGCGGCAGTCTAGTGCCTTGACTGCCTCTAGATTAACGACTTTCGCTTTTCGAGGGCGTCGGGTTAGGGATTTGCAGTGTGTTTGTGGCCTGACAAGCGCTGCCTGCATGACTCGAGCTCGTTTATCTGTGTCGCAGAGCAGCTGCAGCTGCGTCGTTTGTTCTTGTCGCCCTCCGGGGCACACCTGGTTGCGGCAGCAGCGAACGGAGTGACGGTGTATGTCCACCGAGCCACGCGGACGGCAGTTCCGCTGCAGCGGCTCAAGGGGAAGATCCTCGAATGCATTTGTTGGAGACCTGACACTGGAGATGAGTCTACCGGCACTTTTCTTCTGGGTAAGGTTGAGGGCTGGTAGGGTGGGTGTTGCGTCTGCTCATGTGTGTCTGTCATGCCGCCTACCGCTGCAGCTGTTGTTGTTTCTCTCTCTTTCTTTCTCTCTCTCTCTCTCTCGCTCTCTCTGTTTCTTTCACCCTGTCTCATTTTGAATCTCTCTCTATTCGTGTCTCTGCTGGCCTTAGTGTGCAGCTTCTCGCACTTTGGGGTGATGCTGCTTCAGGAACGCGTTGCGGCTGCATCATGGAGTGCACTGTTGCCGGCGGGAAAGAGCGGCACCTCCGGCTGCTGATGCAGCTGCCTAAATCATCTCCAGCCCTTGATATTTCCGTAGTTTCAGTGGGGGTCAGTAACTGCTGCTGCTGCTGAAGCTGCTGCTCTAGTGACAAGGTGTTTCCTGCAGGCGTCCTTGGGCTGCCGCCGCGCAGTCTTCTGGCGAAAGTGAAGTGCGCCTTGCTGTCTGTCTGTACGAACGTACGCGGGTGTTTCCGGTACTAGGGGTGTGGTGTCTGTGCAGGCTGGATCCGAGAGCTGTGTTGCTGTTCTCGTCGCAACGGATTCCGAGTTGCTATGTTTTCAGGGCGTTGGTGGCGTTGCTGCTGCCTTTAGCAGCAATCCCAACAAGAATCCCCCCGCTGCACTCTCCGAAGCAGTGGCCTATGAAGTCTCATCGGGCTCTGCTGCCGGTCCTGCTGCAACAGCGAATGCATCCAGCTCTCTTGCTGTTGACCGTACCAGCAGCACAGATCCTCAGACGGCGGTATTCACAGTGTACTGGCTGACACCGTAAGCCTAAATTCGAAGCCGTAGGGCTTTCGCTGCATGCTCTCTAGCGGATCGGGATTGAAACGGTATCTAAGGGTCTGGGAGTCCGCGATGATTTGTTTGCGGTTCAGCATGGGCTTGCTCATTGGGGAGCTGCGGCTGCCAGCAGCACCAGCATCCCTAGCAGCAGCCGGTAGCGGCGGAAATTTGCTGTCGTTTCCCCCCGAAGTTGTTTTGCTGCCCGCTGCCCCTTTAGTAGCTGCTGCAAGCAGCAACAGTACAGCAGCAGCAGCAGCAGCAGCAGATGCAGCAGTAGCAGCGAAAGACGCCCTTAACCCGCAGCACGGCCCCGTACCTCTGGCCTTCGTTGCCACATCCCGGCACTTCCTCTTTCTGTTCGAGCACTGCATTGTAGCTTACTCCAAGATTTCTAGACAATATGTACAGCGAGCCATCTACCCTTAAACCTTAACACACGCGTCTGGGGGCCTGCGTGCCAAGCACACCACACTTCCCGCGAAATTCTAGCCCCTCTGTTTCTAGCAGCAACACCCCTTATGTGCACAACCTATCTCCGTGAGGAGAATACGCTGTCCAGAGGTGAGGTTGTAGGGCTTGTGGCTTGCGTATCTCCTCAGAGCATGTCTCTTCCCCTGCCTCAACATTTATATGGCAAGGCCCTCCAGCTCCTGCATGACACCAGCAGCATTTGCAGCAGCAACAACAGCAGCAGCAGCAGCAGCAAGGGCTTGGTGCTGCTGACCACAGAATTTGCTGCCCACCTCCTGCTGCGACACGAAGACGCCAACGTCTGGGAGCTGCTTCTGGCTAGCCGTAAGTAGTAATAATTCGACCCTATTTCAGTGACTCCACTCAAAAGATTCCACAGGTGTACCTCAGCTGGCCGCCTTTCGCGCGTTCGTACTTCCTTTCTCGCCGTCACATCCATACAACTGTTTCACGACGTACGTTGTGCGATTAATGGCTGAGAGTTTGCGTTTAGAGGATTACACGGGAGCCCTGGCAGCATGCAACACAACGCAGCAGCGGGAGATAGTGCAGCGGAGCAAGGCTCGGCAGCTGCTGCAACAACAGCAGTGGGTGGCCGCAGCAGCAGCCCTCGCGTGCTGCTACACAGTCGGATTCGATGACGCATGCTGCTTGCTGCTGCAGCTGCAACAGCAGCTCCCCCAGCAGCAGCAGCAGCTCCTCCATGCACTGCGAGTGTATGTTGCAGCCAAGCTGCAGCAGCTCGCTGACACGGGACCAAGACAAAAAGTGCTACACAAGACGTACCAGTAGTGAGCTTTTTTTCTTGACGCCTCAGAGTGCAGGGCTTATAAATTTACCGGCGAGGGGGTTGAACTCGAGGCAGCGCTTGCCTAGAATAGCTTTAAGCGCTGTGCACCTTGTCAGGTTCACGCTATAGGGTATCCCTATCTGTCTGTATGTATGCGTATTCGAAAATCTTCGCTCTCAGCCTTGCGCCAGGACACCGACCATCTCCACAGCAGGTGGTCTTATTTACGTGGCTGTTGCGGCTGCTGCTGCAACAGCTTAATTCCATAGATGCTGAAGCCTTGCGAGCTGCCTCGCCCCCACTTCCACCAAAAACATCGGCAGCAGCGGCAGAAACAAATGTAGCACTAGAACCCTCAGTAGCGACTGGTGGCAGCAGCAATGAAGCTGCGCTAGGGGAGGCCCTGCAGCGGACACAGCAAGAAATCCGGCATCTTCTCACCGAGTTTAAGCATGTTGACGAGTTACATGTACATTCCAAACCCTGAGAGACGCAAATTTAAAGCTGCGCACAACAGCTTCAGTTGCGTATGCAGACACAGCGTCGCAAACACGTCCGTGAATCTTGCGTTATTTTGCTGAGGCACTGAGAAGGGGAGAGGTGTTCTTGCTGTTGCACCGCTGTTGTGCTAAGGGCTGTTCTGCAGCGGTTGCTGTTGCTGCTGCTGCAGGGCACAGTGGTGAGCTTGTTGCAGAGCAGCGGCCGTACTGGCTTGCTGCGAGACTTTCTGCTGATGCGGGGTGATGAGGAGACATGCGCTCGCCTCTTTCTGAATTCTGCGCAATACCGAGACGCACTCGGTAAGCCTTTTGCATGGCGAAGCCTCTATCTGGCGCGCGATGGCCGCCGTTCATATTTGTTCAGGCGCAGCAGAGTAGTCCATCCTACGAAGAAGGGTGGATGTACACTCGAGATCTTGTTTTTAATGCACCCACATGTTTATGGAGTTTCTCCGGTTGACTAAGGATATATATATATAGCATAGGGTTCAGGGAATTGTGCGCATGCGCAGACGCAATTCTGGCTATCCAGAACATCGAGATTCGCAACAGCCTGTTTGTGTCGTATGCCCCGTTGTTACTGCTTCATCGCCCACAGCATTTTGCTGCTGCGGCGAAGAGACCTGAGCTGGCCACATTGGAGCCTTGGCGCTTGCTGCCGGCGCTGCTTTTACCAATCACCATGCTGCAGCGCGATCAGCAGCAACAAGAAAAGCTGCAGCCGCAGAGCAGCACTAGAAGTTACGCGTGCTGGAGAGCCGCCGTGCAACTCGCCAAACACTTCACGGAGGCCCATATGAACAAACCCGGTGAGTATATTACACGGAGATGGACGGGCTAGAACTGCTGTTTACGACTTTGCGCTTGGTCTGTCTGTATTTGTTTCTAGTCGTTTTTGTCTGAGGTGTTTGATGATTAGGGTGTACGGTTATGTGTAGGTATGGCATTTCCTTTTGTGAAGGGAAGCGCACTGTCCGCGAGTGGGGCTCCCGCCAGCAGCAGCAGCAACGCCAGCGGCACTGGCAGTTGCAGCTGGGCCTCTTCAGCAGGCGTGAGCACAGCGCTCTTGCTATTGCTTGCTGAGGCTCCCGATGTCTCAGAGGAGGATCTAACGTCTGTTATCGCCACGCAGGTAATCAAGCCCCTAGGCTTTCAGCACCAAAGAAAGCAGAGTGCATCCCTGCACTCTGAATAACTGGCTGCCCCGTGGTATGCACCAGATGCCATAGAGCACAGACTAGACTTGATGCTTTGAAGCTTTAGGATCAAAGATGAGCTATTTTTTGTGGTGCAGGGGAACGGTGGTGGAGGGTTCGACGCGCTGTTGTGTCTGCGCCACTGCCAAGAGAAAAACAGGCGCCGGGGAGTCATCTTATTGTATGTTCACCTCAAGCGCTATCAGGCAAGTCAAAGGCTTCAAGGTTCGGCCTATGCGAATCCGTTTTGAATAATAGGCGGTCACTACAGATATTCTGCCATTCATAGACTGAAGGCTTTTCTTCATCCTTTGCAGCATCAGCACTTGTTCATAAACGTGGAAGATCTGGGGCTTGCAAGTTAGAGTTTGCGCTTTAGGAAGCAGTGCGCATGGCGTTGGATGCCGCCGACGTTCCCCTGGCGGAGGAGGCAGCATCGAACTGTGGAGATGAAGTTCTTAAAAGAAACTTGTGGCTGGATATCTGCCGCTACATAGTATGCCCAAAGTGCCCCACTCACACGGCACAAGCTCAGACCGTATTATACAGACTTTAATTCTAGTGCCATCCGAAATCGTGTTAGCACATGCAAGCCCCAGCGAACTCTGCTACACGTGATTAGTCTCGGAGGAGCCCAGTCGGGGTGTTGGTGGATGTCATAGCAAGCGTGTGCAGTATCGGTGTGCGCTAAGTTTTGGATTTAGCCTTATGCCGTCCTGTAAAAAACTGCGGCAGCGCTAGATGGACGTGCAGACCAACAGGGGCCATACGCCTTAGCATGCGGCTTAAGGCTCGGAGCTTTGGTGCATCCTTTCTTTGAATGCTGTAGGGGGAACGGGAAGATGTTGCTTCCTTGCTGGCTCTCGTGGAGCGATCCAAGCACTGCATTAAGATACAGGTTCGAGGCTAGGGCGTTGGGTTAGTGTTGGATTGTGCTATACGTTGAAGGCGATTTACGGTGTGGTCCGTACTAGGCTTCCTTCTGCTTCATAACTTCAGTGCTACTGTATCTGGGATTCACTGCCTGCGGTGTCTAGGACTTGCTTCCACTGCTGCCGGATGCAGCTTTGCTGCGAGATGTGGGTCCTGCCTTGCGGGAAGCAGCAGCATCAGCTCAGCGTAGCAGCAGCAGCAGCAACAATGCCCTGCAGCAGCACCTTGTTGCTATCCGAGACCTCAAAGATCAGCTGCAAGCCGTTAACCAAAAGTACGGATTCTCAACGATAATTTACGATGTAAAAGTCCTCAGGAGGACCGTATATAGGGATACGCGATGTTCACTTGGAGTTTGGGGTATTGGGGCTTCGTTTTGCGATTTCCTTATTTCCTTCAGCTTCTTGTGCCCCTTCTTGATGCTTCCAAGTTCGCAGCCCAAGGGTTGGAAAGGTGTTTTTGCATTTTTGTGCAGATGCGTGTTGATCGACGCGGATCACCTGTGCGATCTCTGCGGAGCGGCCGTCATTTGCAGCAAATTCTTTGCCTTTCGATGTGGTCACTGCATGCACGCGACCTGTGTTCAGGCTCTCCAGATCCCTGCCATGAGTACACTCCGTAGCCCAAGCCACCAACCCAAATTCTAGTCTGCCTCGTCAGGAGGGATGCCCTCAGTGGAGCGTCGATTAGGACATGCTATTTAATGGCTCTGAGTCTTCCGAAAGGGATGCGTTAAGCGCTTTGTCGGGGCTGAACGGTTCATAGTGTCTACCATAGGTGTGTGCAGGCCCCGAGGAACTTTCGAGGTTTGACCGCAGTGTTGAAGCTCTTGCAGTCGCGATGCAGGAGAATTCATCCAACATTGAGGCGCTGGAAGAGTCAGTCAGAAAGCTCTAAACCATATAGTGTAGTGCCTTAAGGCGTCGGTTGTAAGCTGCTCACCGTGTGGTGGGGCGGCCTTCAAAGAATACTGTGATCAAGCGTAGATACAGCTTTGCTGCACGACTCTGACTTTTAGCGTGTAGAATTCGGACTTTAGGGTCGTCACTTCTAAGTCTGTGCTTGTTGAGCAGCGCCGTTGACGGCTTCTTGTCCCGGGAATGCCCTCTTTGCGGCAGCTTGATGATTCGCTCCATCCATGTGCCTCTTGTAGACCCCAACGACACCACACAGATTGACGCCTGGACTCTTGACCCCCAACCGTAATGCCATACCGTAAATCCACGGGATGGGCGACTACCTTTTGTACAAACCTATTCCAGACGGCAAACAGCCAGCGGATTGGTTCAGTTGTGCTTTCTATTTGATTTGGGCAATTGCACACCAATACTAGCATTTCTGTGACACATAGCATGAGCTGCTGGCTGTTAAGTAGGCTGCTCTCTAGATATCCATGTATCCGCTAGACGCTGCCGTGATAGCTGTAAATTTGCTAGCAGCTAGGTCGCTAGCTGGCTCGCGTAAGGGCAAGCAAGTAGGCGCCTTGCTGCGAAAAAGTTTAGCTAGCCTGGTTCAAAGGCAAGAGCGTAAAGCACCTCCCTCAGGCTCCTCACGGCAGGCCGTTAACAAAATACAAGTCGCCTTTCGTGTCCGCCAATTCAAGAATGTGGCCATTAAGCGCATAATGTTGGGTTTAGACTGCTCGCGTGAGACTGGCTTGCCTATGTAATGAATTATTCATGGCAAGCCTCACGACCTGCAAGCCCGTGCACTGTATCCTCTGCGGAGTAGGAACCTTTTATTTGTCTCCGAATACACCATACATGCATCTGCTCGGTGCTTTTCGTCTCAACCGCCTACTACTCTTGGAAATGCAGCGAGCAGTACTCCCTAGTTGTGCTCTTCCACAAGTGAAGATTTCCCCTGCATGGAAGGCGACCAGGATAACATCTATTCCGTAGAAACCTGCGCTTCTCCCTTTGCCATTTCATACGTTTTCCAGGTCGCCCAAATTCTTTCTGAAGGCGTGACATAGAGCTCAGCACATTCCCGTCTCCGTCGGCGAAATGAAACCGCCTGCAAATTGTCGGAGACCGGGCTGCGGAACTGATCGTAAAAGGAGTTGTGGATAAGCAGAAGGATGGTAGAGGAGGGAACTGTAGTAAATGACTCAGCACAGCCGTTGTTTTCATTGCACATTGTGCATTCGGCCGTGCTCCTCATTCTACGTCCTTTTTCTACCACAGAAATGATAACTGTGGAACGCTAGGATGGTGGGTTAACCGCGAAGCTGAAGTACAAGGATTAGCTCTGGATTAGTATATAATCATTATGTGTATGCTGTGTTCTGTTTATTAGAATTGATTGTGGTGCGAGAGCTTGATATGCAGATATTAAAATATCAATCAGTGCATCTCTGTGTGTATGTGTATGGTTTACCACAAACCTATTGCAGAGCTCAATAGATGTGCACAGGGCACGGCATCGAGCAGGGGCCCACAGGATTGCGTCTACGCGTATTAATCTAGCATTACTCTGCAGTAACATAAGATATGCAAACAGACAAAGCAACTAGACTTCTTGTTAAACATAACTTGTTTAGCACAAAGTGTTGAAGTGCAGCGAAGCGCACTAGTAGTAGTTACCTAGCGAGTGGATGAGGCCGTACATCCTCATCTATGAAGTGCGATGTGATCAACAGGTGATCGACGTAGGCACATAGTGCAACGTAAGCACACGCTTTACTCGTTGTTTGCCCTATCTGTACAAGGAAAGGTGCTGCTTGGTCGCTCCTGCGCATTTTCTGGGTGCATACACTGCCGCTGCAAATAGAACAGCCACCTTGTATCACCGTAAGGAAAGTATCTTGCTTTCAAATTGACACCGTCGGGGTTTACCCCTTGGCCTTACTAGTAGCCTTAAATCCACATATTGCAAGTGGTAGCACCAAGCTGGAATACGCGTCTGGGCCCTCGCAGCAAATGGCCAAATGTGACTACCGACAAGTCTACACAAGATAATTATACCCGATTATGGATGATGCGGGCTCCAAGTGTAAATGCCGTCCAGTTGGGCACGTGATTGGGAACTGGCTCTTTGTCGCCGCGTACTTCCTGCTCTGGAGAGCATGGAAACGGTAGTTTTATGCGCTGTGGTCAATCATCAGGCTTTTGGTACCTGCTGTGTTAGCATGAAGCTGCTATTCAGCATTGTGCCAAACACGAAAAGCTCTTGTTCACCATTGAAGGTGCCGTTTACTACACGCTAGCATCTATCCCATGGCCTCCCCACCTCACCAACCTTCGAGCCCCCTGCCGATGCGTGCTTGTTGAGAACCTTATTGTACATCAAGACCGAAAGCTCCTTTGCCCACATGGCAAAATCACGGCCGCATCCTTTCTCTCATTAGGTAATGTAATGCCTCGGATATGCTGTCTGTCTGATCTCCTACTGCGACTACTGGTGTCGCCGTTGCATGTGCTCATTGTGCGCTTGCAGCTGTTTTTGCTCTGTCTGCGTAAAAATATTGAATACCCCTCTGGCTCTCCAACTACCTCTGACTCCTTATCCGCCGCTGAGTATGCCCCCGATCTCCTGTTTGTTCCTTTCTGCTGGTCGCCATGACCTTTCCTATTTTGCATTACATGATAGCGGTTCCATGTTTCTACTAAAATTGACACACATCTCGTTTCTATGCACCTGCTTCCAAGCGTTCATCGTTCTCCTGTGCTTTGTCATGTCTCTGCCGGATCGCTTGCTGTGCTTTTCCTGTCATCCTCAAGTCCGCCTCCTATCGCCTACGAACCCTACAGCATCAATGCGAAAGCTAACTCTAGAAATGCGCCAGCCAAAATTTGCCCGACTGGTTCCAGTTCTTGCAAAAACGAATGTTATTCTGCGGCTAATGGCAACGCAGGATGCAAAGCTGCAGGTCAGAACAAATGGGTCGCTTTCGCACATGGAGCGACTTAAGCAGCTCTCACTAATGCGCGAAGCGTATTTACCTCACTGAGAATTAGTTCATGTACCTGCCGTCGCCATAGCTGCTGCCGCTGCTGCAGAAGCTAGGCCCCCGCTAGTCCCTAGCTGCCTCCGCAGGTGAGCCCGTTGCTGTCGCTGGAGGGCTTCGTCCTTTGTGGCGTTGTGGAAACCACAGAGAAGCAACATGAGCATACAGTTGCTGGCTGCACTGCAACAAAGCTGCCATTCATTCTGAGGTGTTCGAAATCCCCATTGCATGGTAGCCGCGAAACGCAACACTGCCTCGAACGTGCTGTCTTCTACTGTTGCTGCTGCACTGGCTGCTGCTTTGGTGTCCAGAAGCACTGAGTTTCTGTCTAGTACAGCCAACGCCCCCTCATCTCCCCACACCTGTTCACGAGCTGCACGTGGCATAAGGGAGCTTCCCAACAATAATAACAACAACAATTGCTGAGGCTCGGGAGCTGCTGAGGCCTGCATCTGCTGCAGCAATTCCAAAGCCCCTCGTGCTGCAAAGCTGCTTGCTGATTCACAACAGCAAATATACACTTCGCCTCCTACTGCTACCCGGGACGCTGCTAGGCGTAACCGGTCGGCTGACTGCCGCATGGACAATGCATTAGCAGCAGCAGCAGCTGCCGCTGCTTTTTCCACATCTTCTGCACAGGCATCAGCTGCTGCTTGCATGGCCTTTCTCCAATCAGAGGCCTTTGCATATGCAGCAGAATCGTTAGCATCCAATGGCTGCCCTGTTTCAGCTGCGAGGGGTGCAACCCATGCAGTTCCCATAGGCTGCAAGAGGAAAACATCGAACAGCTTCCACTCCTGAAGCCAATCACCGGGCATATCAACCGGCTCGGGCTGTTGACCCTGCTGCTGTGATTGCCGAGTCTCTTGCTGTAGCTGCATACAACGAAGCAGACCCCCCATACAGTAACCTGGTGTGGCTACGCGCGACACTGCGTGGCCCAGAGCAGCCGACTGTACAAGCAGCAACCGCCGCAAATGCTGCGTCACTTTGGTTGAGATACGCCCCCGTGCTGCTGCTACTGGATCGGCTGCGTTCCGCAGCAAAGCGCCCCACAGGGGAGCCCCTGCCATCATGTCAATGGCAGAGACAAAAAGGGCAGAGTCTAGCGTCTCTGTCATCCTTGAGTGCTGTTTCCCCTGTTCCAGATAGTGCTCAATGTCTGCAACTAAGAGAGGTACCTGAGTCTGCTGCTGCTGCTGCTGCTGCTGTGCTGCAGCAGTAAGTGCAGCGTGTAGCTGCTGCACACTGTCCATATCCCACTCTGCTGTATTAGAACAACCGACAATGGTCTCTGCTGCTGCCCCCCACACGCAGGACTTGGCCTTCTCTGCTGTGTCCCCGCTGCTGCTGCTCTCACATTCATGTTGCTGCAGGTATACCCCGAGATGGCCAAATGCTTTCAACACCGTCTTCGTCGTTGCTGCGTTCGCAAGCGCAGCGACTACGCAGCGGAGGGATAGCTCACGGTGCGCTTGTTGCTGCCGCGGCTCTATCTCTGCGGAGTCAAGGTAGCGGAAGCAGATCGATACAGCGTCAAGAGCAGCAAGGGCGCATGCTGCAATATCGTCTTGTGGTAATGTTGGAGCTGTCGAGATGACTGCTGAGTGAAGAAAGGGCGTCAGGTCTCTTTCTCCTTGCTGCTGCCCCTGCTGCTGCTGAGGTTGTTGAGGCATACGCAGCTTCTCATGGAGTGTCTCCAGTAATAGCGTGAGGCTCTTCGCAAGCACCATTGCCTCAGCAGCAAATCGCTGTACCAGAGGCCGCTTCAACAGCACGCTTGATTCTCTAACCCATACACCCCAGCCATCCACGCTGGCACCCTTCGTGCTGCTAGGCTTGGCATCCACTTCCTGTCCTACGTCGACAAGCAAGGCTGCGCATGCAGAAAAAGCCTCACAGATGCCACGCAGCAGCTGCACGTCTACAAGCAACATCTCAACGCCTCTGGGGTCCAGCAGCTGACAAGACGCCCCTATCTCAGCTTCATGAGAAGGGGCGTCAGCAGAGGCAGTCAATAACGATGCAGCCGCAGCTACACGTGCGGCCTGAAACGCATCAGCAGACACTACAGCAAAGCTCTCAGATGTCGTCGGAATGATCCAGGTGCTGCATGCGGCGCCCTTGCTGCAGTGCATGCCGCTGGTGGTGTTAGGCTTTTTAGAGCTGCTGCTTCTGCCTTTACATGCAACACAATTGCAGGGAAACTGCATCCTGGTTTGCGGCGAACAGCAACGCGTGGCGAGCGTCCATCCTGTCTCGGACAAGTACGATGAAACTGCACCGGCGACGGAACGCATAGCACGTGTGGCAGCCCAATCCGCTTGCGCCATTTCTGCAGTTTCATCCACTGCTGGTGTACTCAGGAGTGTATTTGGGGGCTCTCCCACCGTTCCTTTGCATCCTTGAAACAGAAGAAGCACACGATTTAGTGCTGCACCCCAGTACCCCATCTTGCTGAAGCTACAGGTGGTGTTGCCACAATCTGCAATAACATCACCACCCGGAGGTCCCAGCAGCAGGTGCAAAGGAGATGCCATTGCGATACGCCAGCGCTCAAGCAGCAGCAGCTTTTCCGTGTCTCCCTGGATGGCTGCTGCTGCTGCCGCTGCAAGTGCAGCGCCAGGATCATCACATGGCGCAGACGCTGCTGCTTCCAGAGCCTCTTCGTCGATTGTGCCGTCCTTGTGCCTCCATCGCGCAGCGTCCGTACACCGCAGCAGCACCCACACAGCAGCCGTAGCGAGCCTGCTACACGACTCTGGCTCATGAGTTTGCAACGGCTGCAAGCTAGCAAGAAGATCACTTGCTGCCGAGAGCAGAAGTGAAGCCTGAAGAACAGCCCGCAGAAATACGAGTACATCAGGATGCCCCCAAACCCAAACTGCTGACTCCAACAATCACAGTAGGACCCAGCAAGCACTCCCACCAGCAGCAAGAGACTTACCTGCAGGAAGCTCGCACTGAGCGCATCTCCTACCCATAGGAGTAGCTGTAGCACAAGTTCGCCTTCAAACCGCAACAGCTGGCGCGCTTTTTCTCTTATCCTGTCGCTTCCTCCACCATCGGTGCTCCCGGTTTGGGAATGTTCCATACACAACGACCAACAGGTCTCGTCCGCGCTAGTGGACAGACCTGCTGCTGCGTTTGAGGGCGATGAGAGCTGCTGCAGCAAGAGATGGCCATTGAGCTCCTGCAACCGCCGACAAAATGCCTTTACGTGAGCAGCGAATGCAGGCAGCAGTGGCTGCAGCGGTACAGCGCAGCTGCCTCTCTGATGCAGAACCCGCAGCAATCTTGCTGCTGCTGCTGCTGCTGCGATACGCAGCACCGAGGGAACGGGAAGCAGCTCGAAGTGCTCCAAATCTTCCTGTCGGCCTTGTTTCTGCTGTTTCTTCTGCTTCGGCTCAAAAAGCTGCAGCTGCGGCTGCTGGACGACCGTCATAAGGCACTGAAGCACCAATCCTAAAACGCTACTTGTAGTGCCGCTGGTGCTGCTGGAGTCATCGATCCCCTCAAGTTCCAGGCAGCCAAAAAGACATTCCAGATGCTGCATGCGTTCCACGCGGATCGCGCAGATACGCAGAAGCAGCAGCAGCTGCAACACCAATCGCTGCTCGTCTAGGTTGTACTCATCTGTCTCTTCCTCGGAAACACCCATGTTGCTCGTGGTACCGGTGTTGCTGAGTATAGGCTCCGCCACAGGCAGGAGGTGCTTCATCGCTGCAGCCCGACGTCTGCGGCGTGTCTCCCCCCCCAGCAATAGTCCGTCTGCCAGCAATAGCAGCTGCTGCAAAAGTTCTGGCTGCTGCAGAATTTGCTGAACCTGCTGTGGCCCTCCCACGCAGATTCCGCACAGCAAGCGCACCAGGTCCTGCTCTTCGTCAGCTACACCCCAGCAGCGCCGCAGCAACATGGCAACACGCGGCAGAAGCAGCGCAAAGTCTACTGCCGCTGCATGCGGGTGTCTTCCAAAGGACTCTCCCAGCGGCTCGTCCAAATAATTCCGTTGCTGTTGAGGTGAAAGATCTTTCCAGCGGGTGGCTAGGGCAGCCCAGGCACTACCAGGGCCCAAACAGATGCGTGCATCTGCTGCTGCTGCCCCCCCCGCAGCTGGCCACAGGGGCTTTGAGGCGTACATACACCCCAGGAGGTCAACACCTCCGAGGGGAAACAGTGCAGGCTCCTCGTCCGCAGCTACAGAATCAGACATGCCCCAAAAACAGCTGCAGACGCCTCCTGCTGCTACTGACTCTCCCGAATCCCCAGCTGATGGTTTCGCTAACGCCACTTTTCTGTGCCGCCTGAGGTAAGAGAGGAACGGCTTTGCGACTGCACAGCAGAGGCTCGTGTCTACTGCTGGTAGATACACCGCCGCAGCAGCACCTGAGTCCGGAGCTGCTTGCTCTTCCTGCAGCAGCAGTTGCAGCAGACGCTGCTCTTTCAACGGCCCTATACGGCGTGTGGGGTGGATGGGCAGCAACAAGTTCGCAACACTTGCTGCTGCCGCCGCTGCAACTGTAGCAGACTCCGCCATGAGGGCTCCACAAAGCCGAAACAGCAGATGCTCGTCCAGAAATAAGAAGCGCAGGAAGCGGCCTAGTCCAAAGCCGAACCCTCCTCGCAGCACAAACTGCTGTTGGTTCTGCGGTTGACGTTGAGGCAACAAGGGTGACAGCAGCTTCCTCAGGGCAGCAAAAGCCTCTCCCTTTTCTCCCGGGGGAGATGTAGGAGATAAGGCAGGATTGGGGAAGAGGCACAATGCCCTTGCAGCAAGCACCAGCTGACCGAGTGTACGGACAGCTAAAGCCCGCTGAGCCGGTGCCGCACTGTGCGCGAGCATCACAGACTCCTCCAAAGTGTAGCCTGCCGCTTCTGGTTGCCGCCCATGGTGATGCAGTCCCTTGTGGCGATCCAGAGGGTCTGTTGCCGCTGCTGCGGCTGCTTCTGCTGCTGTTGTTACTGCTGCAGCATCCGACGGCGTCAGCCACGCGCACACACCAGCTTCGTCCGCAGCAGCAGCAGCAGCAGCAGTTACTGCATTTTGCGGGTTGTGCTGCTCTTGTGGCAGTAAAAGCTGCTGCCAGAGCGCCACGACTGCAGCTGTAGCTGCGTGTAGCCCCCATACGTCTGTGCGCAGACGTCCATTAAAGTCGAACCGTAGAGCCGCTAGCTGTTGCTGCTGCTGCTGCAGGAGAGGGACATGTGCAGCATCGGCAAACTGCTGCTCTTTCTTCTGGTTTTCGTACTGCTGCAAGAGAGCAGCAGCATCAGGACCCTCCTCAAGCACTGGATCCGTCCACTGAAGCTTTGCTGCTTCTCGGGAATCAAACATAAACGCAGCACCTGCGGGCAAATGAACTATTTTTGCTTCGGGCGCTTCTCCACCTGCTTCTGCAGGTGTACTCCCAGCCGCACGCTGCAGCGTAATTTGGTAGCGCAGAAATTCCTCGCCTCCGTCTACGGCCGCAAGAAGGCCCTGCTGTTGCTCCTCTGCATCCCTTGGCCGCTCATGAGGACTCACCGCTGATCGCATATGCTGCTGTGACTGCTGTGGCTGTGACTGCGACTGCTGTTGCGGATGTGGCTGTGACTGCTGTTGTGACTGCTGTTGTGGCTGTGACTGCTGTTGCGGCTGTGACTGCTGCTGCTGCTGCATCTGCGCAAGCAGCTTCTGCTCCGTGCGGCGCTGTAGAAATGCGAATTTCTCCGGACCCATCTTCTCTTTGACCTGCTGCAGAGCCTGCTGAATTTCGCCTAACTCGATGCCCAGGGCGCGTGCAGCTTCCTGTGCCACCGCAGCCGCAGTGTCTAAGTCTCCTGCTGCTTCAGCGGAAAATGGATCGGCAGACACTGGCTGCCTCTGTGGCTGTTGCATGCTGCGATGAACGGCCTTAGGAAAGGCAGGATGCCGGCTAGCCGCAAACTTGCTGCTTCCCCCCGTGTAGGGTGGAGGTATGGTGCTGCCACTGGTGATAGGCTTGCGCTCAACAACTTCCCCCAGAATATGGGAAGGCAGAGGATCCTCTGCTTCTCGCTGCGCCATCTGAGAAAACTCTGCCGATGCATGTAGCTTGGCGGTGCTAGTGCTGCTGTCGGTGTTGCTGCTCGCAAAAGTTACTTCGTCCTTATCCACATCCCAGTAGAATCGCTGCCGCAGCGAGCTGCTGCTGTCTGTGCTCCTTCCCAAAGCACGTGGGGCACCGGCAGCAGCAGCTGTACTGCTCGTGCTGTACATTCGAGGCATCCGCTGCGGCTGCTGCTGCTGCTGTTCCTGCTGACTCATCCGTGAGCCAGCAGGTGCTGCTGATTGAGCAGCACCTGCTGGTTCCGCTGCAACTGGTTGCTTCTCATGCTCCTGGAGGTGCATTGTTTCGAGTGCCTGCAGACGGCCTCGTGTGGAAAAGGCCAAGCAGCACAAGCCCGTTCACTCGGTGCCACGCTTCTTCTGGTGTTGCGTTGTTGGTATTTCATATATCGTTTTGTGAAAATCCGTGGGATGCAGCGGAACGAAACAGGAGATTTCAAAAGGCAAGGAGGCAAGTTGGGCCTTGCTGCAGCAGCATGATGCTAGGGCTCAAAGCTTCTCGATCTAGGGAGACGCAGGGAGAGAACACATAAATTTCTCCCGCAGGAAGATTTTTACATTCAGAAGGGAGCAACAAGAGCAGAAGGAGCAACAATGGGAACGCCAACACCTGAGGCTGTGGATGACGGGCCCTCCCTCCTGGAGACTTACGATCTTCCAGTGGGGTTTGCAATTCCTACACCGAAGTTCCACCACTCCAAAGATTTAGTAACACACCCTAAGTACCTTATTTTGCTTCTGTTCATCCTGCTGCTGTCGGAAGCTCGCGTTTTTTGCACTACTGTTCTAACTCTGCACCTGTTTCTATGTGAAGTGACTCTTGCCGCCGGAAGGAGCTGCGGTATACGTTTGTGGAGAACCCCTCTACGCAGAAGCACAGCCTCTTTTAGTTGATATCCCTAAGGGCAAGCGATCAACCTGAAGCGCATTCCTGGGGCCTTCATATGCGCAGAGCAGAGAGCGTCCGGGGGGCCACTGCCGCGTAGAGCAAGACTTTGACCAGCTGTACTTCGCCATCACGGGTCTAGCTACCCGTGTAGAACAAATCCAGAATCTGCCTCGCTAATGCTTGTATCCGTTTGCGGAAAAGTGCCGCGCTCGTTATGCATCCGTTCCTGGACACATGATTCAGCTTTGTGGCTGTACGAATCGCAAACCAGCACATGAGCAGTGTAATTACGTCTGAAATCTGCGTTCTAAAGAGACGCACGAACTATGATTCTTTAGACAGGCAGAGCAGCACTGTGTACCTTGACTCCTGCTGAAGCGGGGGAACATCCAAGATTGGTGTAGTGGGAACAGTCGCGTCAAATGATTCTATTTTCTATGAACTGCAACATTCAGTCTGAGGCCTCCGGGAGGATGCGTTTAGCTCCAGACTTCATACTATCCTAATATACATTGAGTAAAATTACCCAAAAATTCCCTGCGTCCCCTAGAATCCATACAACCCTAATCTCAAAAGTTACGAGGAACTTTTGCCTTCCCCTACCTACGTCCCTTGGTGCTCCCGCAATGGGAGTAGCGCAGCAGCTAGGGTGCATGTTGCTGCTGCCTCAATGAACTCCGAAGGTGTGCGCTCGATGCACATTGCAACTAGTGGGCATGTACACAGCATTGCATCTTCTTGTAACGGGCGACCACTGCTCCGCAACAAACGGGAGTTGTCAACACCCGGAAAATTGTCCAACTCCAAACTAATTCTTAGTTCATAACTAATGCAGTAAAAACTGTTTGCTATCTGTCCTCCTACAGCTGGTTAGGGCGCTGCTCTCGATCCACATAGCTGAGGAATGCGCACCAATAGGGGAGACTGATGAGCCTCAGCAGGCACACTAGACGACACCCAGCCCGAAGCGTTGTTGCGTTTTAGAAAGTGCAGGGAGGTCGGTCTGCATGCAGCAGGCTGGTGGTGGGCATGCAGACGCATGTGCGAAAAGAATGCGTTGGCTAGCTCTTCTGCACCAGAAGTGGGTGCAAACATGGACGCCTCTCTTGCGTGCCCCCCACTGCATGCATGCAAATGCGAACTATGTTGCTGCAAAGTGTGTGGCTGCAGGCGGCCAGACCAATGCGTCCAACGCATGCAAGCTCAACTACTTTCGGGAATCCATGTAGGAGCGGCCATGTGCATGCCTGTTCGTCTATTTCTTTGCTGCAGTTCCGCAAGCGTGCAGGTAGGTACGCATACCATCACTGTAGAGACTTCTCCAGCCTGCTGCAAATGTCAGCAATCTCTACCAATCCTTCCTTTGGGAGTTTGAGCAACTCCATAAACTCTGTAGCCTCTGCATCAGAAAGCTTTTCGTTGAAATTCATCAGTAAATATCTCAGGGCACTTGTGTCCACCCGCCCAGACGAGGCAGGATCTATAACCTGTAAAGCAGTCCACCGAAATTCTTCAAATGCGTGCGCATGGAGTACAGGCGGTCGCCAAAACCTCCATGCAGGCACATCTCCTCCCCATATGTCTACAGGTATATTGTTTGGGGCAAGATGGATGAAGAATTGGTGTGCTGGACGCATATTTCGCTTCAGCTAGCTACCTAGGCGGGGAGACATACCTTGAAGAGAGGCTGTAGGGTTTGACTTGTTGGTTTTGTTGATTGAAATTGCTGCAATAGTTTCTGGAAGCACTGCAAATCGCCCCCGCTTTCCCCCGCTTCCTTGAGAGCCAGCTGCACATCTTCTATGCTGCAGGCAAGCGAACAGCAGAAAATAGCGCAGACAGTGGAGAGTAAACGAGATGGGGGAATCAGGGCTATAGCACGACTGCATCGCCATGCAGATGGGCTATCTCACAATGCAGAGTGGGAAGTACGAAGCACCCAATAAGATTAATGAAACTCGCAGCAAGCACCCTATCTCCCTGTCTGGCTCTGTGTGTGTGTATGTGTGTCAGTTTGCTTGCTGCCCTCGATCTACATCTGTCTCTGCCTCTCCTTTGACGTCTTCCTTCGTCTCTTCAGCCTAATATTTCTGCACTTCCTCGTCCTCCCGTACCGCACCCCCCCCGGAACGCTACTGCCACCTAACCCCCTGGCTTCCAGCTGCTTGAAAAACGTGGATTCATGTGTGATTCCCCTTGGAGGGAATACTGGCAAATTCAAGCCCTAAGGCACACCCGTGCATGAGGCCCCAAACCCCAGTGCCTCAGTCATAAAGCCTCACGCTGCGCAGAGTCCTGCGGCCCCCAGTGCCTGATGCATCTCGAGTGCCTGAAGCTTTCCGTCGAAATCCTTGTCAAAGACCTTAAAGATGTCCACGGCTTCCTGTGTGAGAACACACAGTCGCCATTATAGGGGGTTCAAGGGTGTGCTGAAGGAGGAGCCAGCAGGGTGCGGAAAGGGCTCTTGGCCACTCATCCGGGCCGCATGTGTGGATAGCAGAGAAGCTGGAAAGGAAGTAGCTGGCAAGCGTGAAGCAAAGAGAAGGGGAAGCGGACAAGGAGGGAGACTCCGAGAAATCATAGGAGGCACACAGCTACGCAGGGAGGCGGCCGGAGGGGCTGTTGTGCGCAAAGGGAGAGAGTAGATGGCACTGACTAGCAGAGGCCAGGACAGCATTTGGAGTGAGGAAAGACATCGATAACCTCGAGTTAACAAGAAGGCCCCAAGAGGGATGCACACGGACGGGGGTTTCAGAGGGACTCAACAAGTGAGAAGAAAACTGTGGTCTTACATCTGCCATTGTGTCTTGCTGGGAAATGTCGGCAGAGTCAGCAAGTCGTCCGAAGGGGGTGGCAGGCGCTGATGAGCACAGCTGGTAAGGCCGTAAAACAGGATGTATAGAATTGGGGCCTCTGTCAGTCCAAGCGCTTGAAGAAGCAAACAACGGCCTAGAGGAAGGCGGCACTATCTCCCTGCCGTGCCTCGCACTCACGGAAAGGCAGATCCGTGGCTCCTACGGGGGCAAGCTCCTTGACGTCCCACACGCCGCGGTGCAACCTGAACCTTGCAGAAGGCTTTCAGCCCCAGCCAAATGGAAGGGCACACGGACTTCAAACGTCGTCCCTAAGTAAGGAGGTCGAGCACTGAGAGACCAAGATAAACACCGAATAGACGATTCCGATTCCCAATGATCTATACATCTACCGAGCTCCTACTTTGGCGCAGCAAGCGAACGAAAGCACGGGGCGGTTCCATCCAACTTTTGCTTGGCCTTAAAACAATAATTAGCATGCAAAAGACCAAGCAAAGCAAGGCATTAAATTCGAGCACCTAAAAGTGAAGCGGAAACACTCAAAACTATGCCAGGTGCACGAAGTGGCCATTGGACAGCCAGTGAAGTGGCCATAGGTCGGCTGCACTGCAGGCAGATCTCTGCTCCCTTTTTCGTTCTTTCCCCTATGTCCCTTAAAGGTTCTTGTGTTTAAATTATTAAAATCAGGGACTCCTGAAGGCATTCCATGGGAAAGTTGAATATCTCTCACTAGAGCGACTCGGCACTGTTCGCATTCTCCGTAGGAGCTGCATGCATCTTCCTGGTCATGCGGCGCTCTCTATTTACCGTATGCCCCCCCTTTTCTTGCTGTAGCTCGTGAGTCAGGAAGGCTTGCCTTAGTTGGGGATGGGCGGCCTCTTAATTAGGTTGTGCCCCCCTTCCCTCTACCTACTCGTTTGAAGAAAAAGCCGCCGGAGCTGCCCGTACTTTCAGCTCGGCATGCCTAATGCCAGAGGCACACGGCTAGCACAGGAACTCTGCAGAGCTTCCCAGGTATCCTCCATTAGTCAGTAGCTATCTGGTGCACCATACCGAATGCGAGAAAGGTCCCCTACCCCACATCACAAGGCATCCCTGCAAGGAGATTAGGCTGCGCCTCTTCAGGCTGCGCGCCTTCGCTTTGGTGCCACAGATACGAATCAAGAGACCAGCAGCTAAGCCACAAACTGTAACTAATCCAGCTGTAGCCTCACGTCAAGCCGCAATCACTGCCCAATATTCCTTCCGAGGGCTGTTGCCGGAAGAGCGGCGCAATACACTTTTAAAGAACCTTCTACTTCATGTTGCCATTTATACGCATACTTTGCATGATTTAGTACAGCCCCTTTTTACGAAAGATTTGGAGTTATGCCTTGTGCGGTGTGGACAAAGCTACACCTCAGTGTTTTCTACACCATTAGTCACATTTAACTATGAATTAGTAAGGAGTTCACTAATTGGTGAGCCTCTTAGTACACCTTATTTACTGCAGACGACTCTTGGCTCTATACAACAAAAAGCACTGTTCTTTAAATAAGCATTTGATGTTACATGCTTAGTTGTGCATGCTCAGTGCAAAGCGCATTCTAGCCGTCCCTCTTTCCCTGGCAGGGAATTTGAGATGCGCCAGCACTGGAAGGAGGGACCTTTTTTAAGAAGACTCTCAATAACCTTCTATCAGCTTTGTGTTGAGTTAGGAGTTGATTACCTTCATACCGCAGCCATAGATGGAGCGTTAGTAGTACCACAGCGTGCTTTGATGCACGTGTTCCACACTCATACACTGACTGTTTGGATGTAGCAGGACGTCATGTTTTTCTTTGACAATTGCCGTGTTTAGGCCAAGTCACTTGGTGATTCGGAAGACCTGTTTTCGTTGTCAACAGACTGGAAAATCCCCTTAATGATGGAGGCAGAGGGTTGCACATGGGGCTGCAGGGGACAGTCGGCAAGCTGGTCTGAATAAAGGTCCACATTTAGTAAAAGGCCATGACTTTTACGCGGATGCTTGTTTTTATGGAAGCGTCGAAGAGTTGATGCCGACCGAACAGCATGATGGCCGTAAGGATGAGCAAGTACTGAAGGCTTCGATTAGCCGGCAGGGTAGGCACGTCACTTTCTAGCCCGCAGATTAAGAGAAAGGAGTGCTCTTGCAACACGCGTATTGGAAGGACTAATACTCAACTCGTGGCTCTATTCTTGTAATAGAAGGCCTCTACCTATAGTGATAACTATAGCTCACGCCGTAGTCAAGCCCTCACTCATCTTTCAGACCTAAATCAGCTCGACTGCAACCTTAAGGTCAAATAAAAAAGACGAAAGCACGATAGCTTGCCAGTAGATTAGTATGCCGAAAATTATGAAACTTTGGTTTGCAAAAGCCACAGCATGGACGGCCAGCTGCTTTCTGTGTGGTTTTAATAAGGTCTACAGGAATGTCATGTCCTTGCCTTGCTGATTCGTACAAGGATATAGATAGCGCAATAGAAAGAAGTTAGGTAACTGCACATTAATCCGTCACATCTTCTCGCATGATTCAAAACACTAGCTCTCTTTTCCCGCACCTGTGCGCAGAGATCAACTACATGCAAGATAGCAGAAGATTGCCTATTCTATCGCCACTCCTCAGGCAGGCAGAGATGCGAAGCACTGCAAAGGAGAAACGTAAAATGAGCATCAATCAGTGAAGTGTAGTGAACAGTATCAAAATTAAACACATTATCCAACAGCGGATGAGGGACGATACCAGCGCACCCGCAGTGGAGCGGTGCCTCCCTGTCTTCGGAGTGATGAAATCTGTGAACCTCCTGCAACGTGATAAAAGAAGAAAGGTAAAATGTGCAAAGGGAAGCAAAGTATACACACAAACTCAGAGCGCCTCAGCACGTCACTGAGCATGCCCTGCATGCAAATGGAGACAGCCGGAGCATGCAGCATTGTTGGCACAAAAGGCAAAAAAGGCGTAAAAAAGAATATAAGAACGGCATTCATGAGTGTGTCTACGCACAAATCTGAGCGTAGAGAGCACCTTGATGATAGTATGGGAGAACTGCAAAAGCAACACCCCTAGTGGAAGGTAGCTATTTTATGCACCACATGGGCTGCGGAGGAACATCTACCAGAAAACACGAGGAGAAGCGTCTATGGCGAGTACAGTTGTGAACCTTTCAAAGCCACCTATGCTTCCGTAGGCAATGAAACTTGCAGCTGCTCCGCTACCAGCCACCGAGGTCGGCTGTGCCCATCCCATTTTACTCGGATCTTCAGTCTAGCATGCCCTTAGCGCTCAAGGGCCCTAGAATCCAGGACAGCTAGAGACACCCGTGGATTCTGCGTCTTTAGACGGGTCACAGACCTGTGCAGCGAGGCTTGACAGTAATTTGAAGAGCTTGAAAATAACATGAGGTAACCAAAATTGCTAAATGGGTGGCACCTCCAACCGTTAGGAGAAATCGATAGAGTAAGAAAAAGCATTGATTCGTGAGACGATGACAAACGCCCTTGCCACCTGGTGGCAAATTTTTTCATCCGTTCACCTGTTTGAGCATCTCATAATGCCTGCCGATTTATCAACACCAAGGAAATCGTAACCAACAGTGGGTTACCGATCATCATAATCCCTCACGTGTTCTTCTTGAGGCGTGCGCATAAAGTCGCATGTGCTGGCTAGGTGTACTCTATTTTTCTCTGCTGCTCATTTTGGCTACTGACCCCGGATCACTCGGTCCAGGCCCGAGTCGGAGAAGGGTTCCTGAATGTATATCAGGGAAGTGGGAGAGCACCACATAGACGAGTGTCCTGATGTATTGAAAGCCTCTTCGCACAGGGAAAACAATAAAGCCAAGCAAATGGAATTTGGTAAGCATAGTTTGCCATGCGCTCTAGAAGAATGACGGTCTACTCGTTGTGTGACTATCTGCATCAGGTTTCGCAGTGATCATTATTTGGTCAACATGTAGGCAGGCCATAGAGGATGGCCACAGCACATCCACGAACTTCGTATCACTCTCTTTTATGATACTTCTCTGGACTGACGGAAAGTGTCAGGCATGAGAAAATAATTCTTCTTCTTTCTGAGCCATGACAACGCTACAGCGAGCGGCAACGGCGTAGATGCTGTCTTGATCCTTGACTTCCGGCAGTACGACAACAAGGTGTTTAGTGGAATAAGCCCACTATTTTCCGGGTGCCAGAAGTCTTTGCAAACGCTGGGTTTAGCTTTTTGGTTTTGCCTCAGCTGCTGACAGTGAAGTGCATTCTCCTCTAGCGCTGAACGTATTCGAAGCCTCCGGAAGGTCTGATATACTTCGGTAGCTCGATTCTCACCTTGGCCAAAAACTCATGGCATGGCCATTCGCGTTGTGCAAACTGCCACTGCAGTGGAAAGTTGAAATACACAAGCAACGGATTCTCTGGCTTATTTCGCATCACAGCAGGACATTCTCAACATGATTGAGCTTCATCCTCTTGCCATTCCGAAATTTGAGAGTTTTACAGGATTATTGGGTGGCAAAAGCTTAAGGCGCATTCAATGTCGATAGAATTCAAGAATGATAATAAAAAGGAGCGGTTAAGCTACACAATTGTGAGGTGCACGGATAACCGGAGAGTGAGTTGAGGACTAAGTTATGATGCCCACCACATCCTTCCACTCAAAAATTGTGTCAGGGGGCCCTTTAAGGCCAAATCGAATCTGCAGGCGGCCAAAACATTTTCTGAAGACCTTCGTAAGATATACATGAAGGGCTAAAGGTCGGTCTAGACGGTAAAATGATGTCCATATAAATGGTGCTCGATGTTTTCACCTCCAAGCAGGGGTACTCATTTCCTCGCAGTGAATACCCCTGCTCGGCTTCTGTGAAGCGATGGAAATAAAACCAATATTGTGCTTATTTGAAGCATCCCTTAACAGTCGAGAGAGAACAGCACCCACGGTTGCATCAATGGCATCGGTTGTTGAGAAGAAATGACACCCACGGAGAGCGCGAATTTGGAGAATTTGTAAGGCCGCTGGTAAGAGTATTTGTTGCGATATTAATAACTTTTTAAACTCAAGACATACAATAGGTTTCCTCATGTACATCGATTCAAGGAACAACGATCGGAGCAAACTGAGGAAGGGAATTTCGGTAATGAAATGCAAGGCTAGGAAAGTTCGCTTTGTCCTTGCTGTTGTGCAAGGGGGGAGGCTACGCCTTATTGCTACTTGTTTTTGGTATTCTAGTGCGCCTGCAGTCCATCGTTTTCCAGACGCCCCAACCTTCCGATATTTAATCGCTGAGTCGCTGTCCACCCTGGGAACACCTACCCATGACACATCCGGTAGACCTGATAAAAATTACAGATAAACTGACTGCCGATCTGCGTTGTAGCTTTTTGTAAGCCAAAGCTCCGTGGCTTTTACACACCAATAAGCTGGTAGATTTCTCAACTTCGACGTCCTCACTTCTCCTAAAGTATGCGCATGAGCTGATTTCCGCATAAATCAATGAGGGCTTGAGTGGAGGCTTGAAATGTACCAGGATGACGATGCATTTTGCATTAGCAGAGCCATCAGTAAAGTGTTTTAAAAAAAAACATACTGCAAGAGTACGCGTTTTCCTTTACCTGCGGGATACAACTTGAGTTATGTCTTTATTCGGCTGATGAACCACCGAATGGTTGCCCATCTTTTAAGCCGTCTTACTTTTCTGGTCGAATAGCCTAAGACGCGTGCCAGTAAACAGTTCACTGGTTGGAAACCACGCCTTTCTACGAGATGTGGAGCTAGTACTCTCAGACCAGCTTTTTGGCCTTACCACCCCCATGGGCGTTGTGCTCCTGCCTTCTTCCACTTTTGTAGAACTTAGCCAGGATGTTGCCAAAGAGCATCAGATTGGACTTACAAAGTAACTTGATCGAAAACGGGCAACTCTGATACGGAAACCGGATATCCCCCCATAACCAGACACAGTGGATGAGTGAGACATAGCTACATCTAACCATGCAATGCTACTAGCTGAAAAGCTCCATCTGAATTCTCCGTAGGAAGACACTTATTTCCAGACTTGGTACAAACATAGGGAAGACTTAGTGAATGAATTTCAAAAGAACTCCCCTCTTCTGTCCATGCCCCTAAGACACCCGTTATCAAAGGAGAAGCACAGCTAGGGTGAGCGGAGCTAGACCCGCTAAACATTTAGCGCACTAGCAAACTAGTTGCGCGTAGCATCGAGCGCACACACATACACAATGGCGTCTTGCTGTGTTAAGCTGAGAGTACTCTGCAATAAAAGAGGTATCCGGACAAGAGCAAACTCATCGATTCTCACTGACTTCTAGTTCAGTATAAGTAGCGTAGACGGAAGAGTTCAAATGTACCTCAGTCTCCTACATCCTGCGGTCTCTTGATATGTTCATCTGTTTCGCCAGAACATGGCAATGTGTGGTTAAGAAAGCGTCTGTAGTACCACTGTAGTACTGCTTCTAGTGCATCCATAGCAAGTATTTTGGTCCCCAGATCTTACTTAATATCGAGGGAGAGTTATGAATTGTTCCCTTCGAAGTCCGAGCTTCGTCATCTCTTCACACGCTTCACTCCATGAGATGTGTGCTAGGGGAAAGGTGAGGACGACAGCCTAGTTCAAGGGCCTTGCCGTGCTCTCTGAGGACGTCAAGAATTTGCACCCAATACTATTACAGTGCACATGCCAATGGCTTAAGCTTATGGCGCTTTGTGTTTCCGCATATCAGATGTTGCTCATCACGATAAGAATAAGTACTTTGCGTGTGCATCAGGTGTGATGTGCCACTGGCTCTAAGAAATTGGACTCCAAAGAGAACGCAGCTACGCACACACTAGCTGGCCCTCTCTCCGCGTGTTGCAGCTCTGAGGATCGGCGGCATAAAGAGGTGGGAACTTGGTTAAATACTCAATAAATTTGTGTTCTGCCTGTACGGAGTGTGGCATTACATCCCTTTCTCTGAAGATCCTAGTTGGCGAGTTCACAAGATGTATATGGGGAAGGGGAGGCATCCCGACTGCGTAGCATGACAACTCTGAATTTGCTGCCATTGAAAGCAGTGCGAAGCTCTTCTTATCTGCGTAGGGAAACTCATTTAGCGTTCAATCCGATACAATAGTGAATATAGCGTCAGCAATCCCCACACCCCCCTAACCCCCGCTCAAACACCCAAAGAATACCCCTCTCTCCTGGGCATCATCATCCTACATGTTTCGGTCAGAAGAGAGAGGAGCTAGGGCGCGCACAGCCACAGGCTTTGAGGATTTCGGGCATTCGTCCACGCCCAGTTGCACACAGAAACATATTAAGCACACGCAAACAGCGTTCGCTTTTATAGCTTGAAACGAGGGTGATTTGGTCTGCGCTTGTCGTAGCTCATGACTAATGAATAAGAAAATGACACTCTGGATTGGCTTGTGGTCGTAGGTCAGTTCCTGCAGGGTGTAGTTGGAGTGGGTTAAGCCCCTGGGAGCACCGAGAGAAAATAGTCCATGCAGCCGCAGAGCCGGAAACAAACGAATTCACACTGTCGAGAATTACATCCGAAGAAGTCGGTATGCCATTGTCACAGATAATCTGGAACATTGAAGGAAGAGCAGCAGCAGCTCACTCAAGCGGGGGGTTGGGCATGAAGGCTTTTGAATTTTTGCGAGCTTGTGCGTATCTTCCTGAATATTAGCCACAAAAAGGCAGGTTAACCTGTTGGAGTAGCAGGTATACGTGTTTGTACTCGTGTGTGTTTGCACGTACAGCGTCGCACTTGAGTTGCCGCCCCACAGAGCTCCATACTGGGCCTTGTACGACCTTGTGCACAAGATCTCCGTCGGTCCGCAGTTTGATTTTGCATTTAACAATGGAGTGGATAGGCATCAGATAAGCAACAATTTTTTTAAAATAGTTGGATATAGTGCTGAGCCTGCAGGGGTAGGGCCCCCAGCGCGCATGCGGCATCGTCCGATACGGATGAATCGATTTCTCGGAAATTCAAATTCGGAATCCAGGTTTGGTCTTGAGCTTTGCGGGCTCTTTAATCGTCGTCTGTGGAAAGAGCCAACTCAAGCGTCGCTCTCTAGCTGACATCTCTGGTTTTGGACGGTGTCGGGGTGTGGTTGGAGGCTCTAGTCTAGTTTTGAGGATGGCGGATAGGGTAATGGTGAGTTCTGTCTGCTGGGTTCCGCGCGGCCGCAGCGCACAGTTTCCAACGAGCTGCATCATGGAAGACCAAGAGGTCTCTGAGCTGTTGCAGCAGCAGTCTGAGGAAGCCAGTAAAAGCAGCAGTAAGAAGGAACAGAGGAAAAAGCAACAGAAACTCCTGCGCCAGCAGGCAGTTGCGGAGGATGAAGAAAGTGAAGCTGAAGATTCGGAGAGCGAAATGCAGGAAGACGATGAAAGTGACGACGGTACGCCATTTAAAATAGCATGCGCGAAAAATGTCTGTTCGCCTCTAGTTGTAGACTTGAAGAGACCGCGTTCTAGCTTGCTTCCTCGACGAGGAGCAAAACCTTAATGAGCATCAACAAGGTTTCTGAAGGCTTAATGGGACGCCGATATCACAGCTCTAAACCACATTTGATTTAGCGTTTGTAAAACCGCTGGCGTTCTTTCCAGTTGTGCAGAGCCCCTGCAGCTAAGCAATGGGGATAATTATGCGGTTTGTCCTTGTCGGCTTGTGGCATGTTGCAGACGGCATGTTGGAAGGCGTCTTTGGGGTGTTTGCCTCGGACGGTGCCGCTGCTCTGGGGGAGGGTGCTGCGCGTCTCTCCGCAGCAGATGAGGCCGAGGAGGATGAAGCAAATATCATTCTGGATTCCGATTTAGTCCTGGTTGCTGCCTCAACAGAAAGTGATTTCAGTAGCTTAGAGGTGTACATACACGACGTACAGCGGGGCAGCCTTTATGTCCACCACGACCTCATGGTACAAGCAACTTCACAGGAACTAGTCCAACCCACTTGTTCATGCGCATGGAACGCCGAAGAATGTATCGGGCTTGAAGCTTGGCCTCTTGCGAGGGGTGGCAGCTGCGCTAGCCTTCGCTGCCGGCAAAGCGCGTCTCGTCTTCGTGGCTGCGATGCACTTAGATTTAGGATGTGCAGAGTGTGTGTGCGTGTGTATGCACGGTGTACAGATGACGTGCCTGCGTATGGTCGTATGCATACTTGTGCCTGTACGCAGTGTGGGGGCTTCCCTCTCTGTTTGGAGTGGCTCGGGATGATGCCAGGAGCTCAGAACCGCAATTTGGTCGCGGTTGGAAGCTTTGAACCGCTCATTCAGATATGGGACTTGGACATTCTCGACTCTCTAGAACCTGTGTATACACTTGGCTTGCAGCAGCAGCCACAAAGGGAGAGCGGTAGGAAAAGGAAGTCGAAGAAGGCGGACAGACAGATCACCTCGCCTAATGCCCATGAGGGCCCTATCATGTCGCTCTGCGTGTCTCCTTTGAAGCAGTACGTAGAGGACAGGAAGCTGGGGTTAGGGTTTCTTGTGGGTTGGAATGTAGAGGGTGAGATCTTCAACGTTTTGGCGTGGCGTTTTCCCGCCTCGTTTGCGGTCCTGGTGCGTTGTGGAAGTAGGATACAGGTCTTTGCACTTCTCGCACCTGCGGCAATGCAGCGTCGCATGCAATTTGCTGTTGGTTGGTTTACACAGAGAGGCACTTGCGAGCGCCAGTGCAGACGAAACCGCGAAGGTTTGGGATCTGACTACCGGCAGCTGTCTCGCTACGTACAAGCATCACACCAACAAGGTGCGTGCCTTTCGCACTGGGGTCAGGCATACGCTTGTGTGGTGCTTTGCAAGAAATTCCATCGCCTCTCGCCCTCCATATATAGGCGTATCAAGTGTGCCGTGAGGTTTTGTCTGCAAGAATACGTCTCGCGAAACACATGTGGTTTGCGTCTAAGTACGTTTTGTGCTATGTGATTCGTGGCCTGTGTGTCTGTAGGTGCAAGTGGCGTTATGGCACCCTTCAGAGGCTTCGCTGCTGGCCACAGCGTCCTTTGATCGAACAATTCGCCTCCTGGATGTCAGACAGCCCGATGTTGCGGTAAGAGCTCGGGGTTCTTGTTGGGGTAGAGCGGCCGGTGATGAGGCACCGTGGTAGTGGGGAGTCTGCATGTCATGAAAGCTCAGCACGCACCTGAGTTAAGGAGAACCTGTTTCGCAGATTTTGCTTGCCGCTCTGTAGTTCGTTGAGTCTTCTTTCCATGTATGTGTATTGGTTCGTGCATCCGTGGCCTCTACGGGAGCTGTAGGGCTGCCTCTCTGGATGAAAAGACTGACTGCATCGCAGCTCACCACTTTCCATTCCTTCAGGTGACCGCGCCTCTGAGCGCTGATGCGGAGGCCTGTTGCTGGAACCAGTCGAACCTTGCCACGTGTTTTGTAAGTAGTTGGGGCAGGCAGGCAGGCAGGCAGTTTGGATGAAGGCACTGGGGCTTGATAGATGGGTTTGCTTTAGGGCTGGGTCGGGAGAGTAGGAGGGAAGCCGATGGGTAGGTACGCCACTGCGAGCACAAGTGTGAGCAAGTTCCTTCTTCTTGAGTGCATGCGAAGTCCATCAAGGGCCAGAGTTTGGAACACACGCGTAAGACACGGTGCCGTTTGTGCAGGTGAGTGCCGAGGACGGCTCTATGGAATGTCTGGATTTGCGGCGTGCTTCGGCTGGCCCTCCCTCTGCGGCAGCTGTATCGTCTGCCAAAGCAGCGGCAGCGCCGCGTCTGTGGCGTGTGGCTGCGCATACAGCAGCAGCGACATCACTGCAGCAGCAGCAGGAGCTGCCGAACTTACTTGTTAGCTGTGGCTTAGATGAAACCGCGAGGGTTTGGGATCTTCGGCAAGTAAACACGGACACACAAGGCCCCGTCCTAATCCACGAGAAGGACCTCAAAGTGGTAAGGTTCATGCTCCTCCTCCTGTTCTGCTGCTGCGGTCGTAGTCGTCGTTTGCTGATGCACCAAAAAAAAAGTTGCCTTCCATCGGCGTGGTCTGCGTCGCTACGGATCGTGCATCTGCTTCTCGTGTTTGCACCCTTGCTACCCTCTCGAGAGTTTGCAGTCCAGGCCCTCTTTGTCCCTTTTCGCAGTCACGCTTCTTTTGGGGCTTTGCATGTGCGTCTCTTGTGTGTGCTTGTCTGTCTGCTCGCTTGTGCCCACCTCGGTGCTATTTCATGTGTCGCTGCCTCGGCCGCCCCTGCAGCGTGTTCACCTAATATCCAGCGCCTGATGAGAGTCTCTGCATCCCTTTCCCTGAGCGAGCATTTTGGCTTTGGCATTGTGTGTGCCTGCTGCAGGGGCCCCTATTCAGCTGTAGGGCAAGCGAGGAGAGAGGTATATTTGGGTTTGGGGGGTCTCAGGTGGTTATCTGGGACTTGGGAGATACAGAGCATATTGCCAAGGCGTTCAACCTTTAAGCCCTGTGCCCTTGGGTGCTGGAGAGACTTTCGATTTTGCTATTCCGGTGTCTGTACTTTTAATGGTATCCATGAGCTGGCCAAGCAAGACTAGAAACAGACGCCTAGGAGTAGAGTTTCTTTGCCTTGCCGACTGAGTTAGCGGTGTAGGGAGCATCTGTGAAAAAGAGGGGCATTAAGACCCTTAGGAGTGCACGCAAAAGGAGACTGAAAGAAGCGTCACGGCTATGGAGAGTAGAGCGCAATCTTCTCTGTATCGTTCCAGTTTTAACAGATGGTATCCCCGAATGAGGCCACCTTCTAACCCCCACTTGGGCTACAGGAACACCCATTACCCACTGAAGGACATGGGGAAACAGTGAGAGGGACGCTCGCACCTACAACGGATTAGCCACAACGGGATCGAGTGGCTCTGTATTTCCATGTCCTGTATGTGTCTCCCCATTTACTCTAGCATCCGTACTTTACGCCCTAATACGCTGCTTCCTACTCCCCGCATGCTGTGTGCGAGTGTGTGGTTTTTCTCTGGAGGAGTCAGCTGCCCAATTCTCCTGCGTCTTTTTGACTAGAGGGTAGGGGGGACGGCAGACTGAAGCTGCACACTGTAGCAGCAGTCAAGTCGCTCGACCCCCACTCCAATAGGCAGGGTGTGATTCCCACTGCCGCAGGTACCTACGCTGTTGCCGTTATGCTTCGTTTGCTGTAATGTTGATGCCGTCTGGATTACTTTTGCTGCCTTCGAGCAGCTGTTCTGTAGACGCAGAGCAAACCTTACACAGGGAGAGCCTTCAGGCCTCCAAGCAAACCCAACCCCTTCTTCTGCCAACTGGGAGATTCAACTGCTCGACTTACGGAATCTTTCCAATGCGGGAGATGGCTTGCCCTGCTGCTGGTGTCGCTGCTTCTGCTGCTCCTGGAGTAGCAGCTGCAGCAGCCGCGGAAATTTCCCACACCGTGCAATTGACGCCAGCTGGGGAACGCATACACACACACATACACACACACACAGATGCACAAATCCCAAAAGTACCAAATCAGAAGATGAATCGATCCGCTTGCCGATGTGTGAGGGTTCCGGCGAACAGATAGCGCTGTAAAGGGTTTGGCATGATTAAAGCTTGGGGGTTCCGGCATACTGCATGAAGCGAATGCCAGTCGCATTGGTGGACTTGGGAGGCTGCTTGTGTTTCCAGTTGCTCCGTAAGAGGGTCGTCCCCTGTGCACAGAGCCCTAAAAGCTTTCGGGATTGTTCACAACTAATTGGCACTTCCAGTTTCTACACATAGCGAAGAATCTGTTCGGACTTGCACGGCAGCCCTGTACAGCTCTCACGCGTTGCCTGTATTTCTTAGGGTGTGTAGCTTTTGCACAGCTCCATGTTGGAGCTAAGAGGGGCTTAAATCGTACCGGACAAGCGTAGATGGCGGATGGCATTTAGCGCGCTAACGCATCCAATCGGGTCCAAGTGCTTCACGCGGGGTCGCAACTGCGCACAAAGTTGCACCCACAGACTCTCAGCACCACCAGCCCTAGACCCTAACACTGTGTGGATGGAGGGGATATAGGCACTCCAAAATACATTTATTTACGGCCTAGCCTCTGTTGCTCTGCATTCTATGCGCGCAACGTATGATGTGCGTCGGCATCTCTCTCTCTATGGGTCTCAGCCCCTTCATTGTCGGCATACATGGTTCAGCAGTTCGCTGGAGAGAGAAGGAGACACCTGAAGGAGCTTAGAGATGCTGTTGAGAAGTGTTGCAGTCTGTTGGGCGGTCAGCTTTGCGAGATGTACGGGAACCTGGCTCGCAGTGGCTGTTGCAGCAGCTGCCACAAGAACAGCAAATCCATCACGGTGCTGCAGACGAGACAAGGCAGCAAGGGCTAAGCAGCAGCCTCGCGCATCTACTTGTTGCAAGAGCAACGTAGGGGGCTGACGTCCGTGAGACTCCCGTGGCTGCGGGCACTTTTCTTCGTGCTCCATGGGCTTTGCTTCTGTTGAGTCGCAATGCTGCTGATGTTCTGGCTGCTCTTGCTGCTGCTCTTGCAGAGGGTGCTCCTGATCTTGGATTGCCCACCCCAAAGTGCTGACGATGCATTTGTCTCTGAAACCGCACATGGCAGGCACCAACAAGCCTAAACTGCCAAACCGCCCTAGCTTGGTGATGTCAGAATTATCTCAAGCAGACTACAGTCCAGAGGGGCCGTCCTACAGAGACGCGCGAATCGTATCCAAATCCGAAAGCGACGCGGGTTCCTGTAGGTTCCGCCTGCGCAGGGCCATTTCCTCCTCATGGAAACGTGCCAGTGCATTTAGGAACAGGGCAAAGCCTGAAGCACCGAAGGAAAAGAAGAGCTGAAGAACGAGAGGTGGAAGCAGTGGGAGAGGGGCCTCATGCTGCAGAGCCAAGGGCCATGCAACTGCGGTCTTGCACGTACTTTGAGGGTTTGCCTCCGAGGAATCGCACGCAGTTGCAAGTCTACAGCCCGCGGCGGAGAGGAGCCGAGGGTTCAGAACTCGTCCAGCCGCAAGCGCGTTCACGGCCTACAAGCACACAGCCTCACATAACTCTAAACCCTACAACCCCCATCTGGTGGCTTCAGCATAACTCTAAACCCTACAACCCCCATCTGGTGGCTTCGGTGGCTGCTAGGGCTTCACGCATAGTAAAAAAACGAGGAGGGTTGGTTGCGCACGAGCGCCAACTGGAAGAAGCGACAGTTGTTGATGACGTCGGGCTCCTGTACGTACACCGCATCGCCCGGACCCTTGATTGGCACCCTCCCTACCGATAAGCTCTGCAAATGAGGGATGGGTGGGTGGTGCGTGTTACGGGAATGCGGAGGCTGCAAAATGCAGGCGTGGGGTGCCGATGGGTAGGGGAGGTCACTTACGGCCAGACGGTCAGCAAGGAGGCTAAAGATGCGGGTGTCCAGACACTCTAAGCCGGCAAGCGCTTGCAGAACCGCTGAAGGCGAAGCCACACACAAGCCCCACATTCTAAAGCTCTGAAGCCTACAGCCTAGGGACGCCTCCGCCTACAAACCCTACCAGCCAAGGTGCCGAAACCTTTCCACTGCAAACTTCTAGAGTCTCTGACCCAGATAAACATACTCCCCAGATGCGAAGAAGACACGGCAGTAAATACTAGCCCTAATTCCTCACCGCAGACATCTCTTGCCTCAGCGCGCTGCACTAGCGCCTCAAGATCTTTGTTCCTTTTGAAGCAGACAGCGAAAAAGGCTGCCGGCCTCCAGCGCACGCGGAGGCAGGAAGACGCAATACGAGCCAAATGCGAAAGCGACATTGAGGGCAGCACCATTTCAGCCTGTACAGCCATAAAACCCCCAGAGCGCAAAACCCTCTCACAAAATACACGGGGTGACTCATTCTCAGGCTACGCGAACACATGCATGCAAGAATGCAGGGAATCCATGATACCAGAGAGAGGGGGAAAGGTTTAAATTCCTCTCTCGCTTTGGAGCCTACGCCAAGCCCTAAATCAGTGTCCGAGTTGTGTACAACCAGCAGCAATGCCGGCAGTAGGCAGGGTAGCAGCACTGGCCGCAGTTGCACATGCATCAGCAAGAGCCACAGCAGACATCGCAACTGCAATAGCAACACGTAGTGAGGAATAACAGACCCTAGCGACAAACCGGATCCACGTGTTGAGGTCATAGGGGCCCCGTGCGGCCGTTGCCTCCATCACACGGCAGAGACGCCCAGCAGACATCCTGCAGCAAGTACAGAGGCAGAGCCGCTATGGCAGCGTCTGAAGCCGAAGAATCGATATTCTCTACTCTAGCTGACTCGGAAGGCTGCACATGCACTAGATGATCCACAGGCCCGAAAGCTGAATCCGCCAAAAAAACCTGAAAGCTCACCACGGGGTCCCTGCAAGGGTTTCATATGCGACAGGCTGCTGCAGCGGCGAGTCTCTCTGAGGTTTGCTGTTAAGGCAGATATCCGTCCTGCTGGTTTTTCTGCCCGAGCTGGTGCCTTGTGTGTGCAGGCCATTGTTGCTCAACTTGCCGGCGTGCCTGCTGCTGCTAAAAAGTCTACGGCGAGTAAGCAGAGCCGCGATACAGGGGCCACCGCCACTGCAACTGCTGCTGCTGGTGCTACTGCTGAGGGTGGAGTGTATGGACAGCAAGCGAGCCTGCGACAACGGTACTGCAACTGCTGCTGCCGCATAAGAGCCCCCCCCAAAGGCAGCAAGACATGAGCTAGAAGCAGCAACGGCGGCTGCTGCTATTGGTGCTACCGGCTTTCTAAGCTGTGTCATGACCAGGTGGACGCGGGTGCAGCAGCTTGGGCTACATCCGCTGCCTTTGTAACTGCTACTAGTTGTATTCTAGTGCCCAATAAGCACAGGTGTATTTGCAGCTCGTCCTGCCGCCAATACAGCTGCTGTACAGTGCAGCAGCTGCTATTATAGCGACTGAGTGCGGAGGCCCCTCATGCCCGTTTAACAGGGGGCCCTGGTCCCCCTAGTGGCCCACAAGCCAAAGGGGGGTTTGCACAGCGAGTTGAAACCTTGAAGCTCCGGCATACGCACAAGAGCTCTGGTTTCCAAGACAACTCTCTATGGAAAGTAAGGTCTAAGGCTCTATGCCATTCGCGTGGGACGACTCACTACTCCGTGCATGCAGTCCAGGGGGCCCCCGTGTTTCCGCTTGCAGGGGCCCTAATCCCCGATGCTTTCAGCCTGGCTTAGCAGCGCCCACAGGACAACCAACTCTTTAAGCCCTAAATGATTGCTTTGCATAGTACCGTGAAGCACGTCGGATGGTGAAGAAGGGAGTGGCCTTCCAAGCAGTATAGCCTGTCTTCTCTGTTGGTCGTGCAAATCTTTCAGCATGGCGTCCTGAGTGCTGGGAGAGGACACCTCTCCCTGCGTAGCGTCGCGGCTTTTTTAGCCCCTTGCTATAGCTGCAGCAGCACGGGGATTTCGCCAGCTGCACCAGCTGTATCGGCAGCAGCACAAGCACCCGCACGCGCTGCTAGCCCCCCAACCCCAGCCGATTCATAACAGTAGAAGGAGCAGCCTAGTCCTCTAGTTCAGAGAAGCCGAGAAAATGGTCAGTCTTGCCTCAGTTCTCCAAGCGGAGTTTGGCTTGCAACACCCGTCCACAAGTGCACCCCCTCAGTCTATGAAGCCACGCGCCTTTGGGCCTTGTTGCGACTTTCTGCTATTCCCTCATTGAGATCTGGCTGGTGTGGCATACGAAGAGCGGCAGGGGCATAACAGCTGGAGCTTTATGGTTTGAGACGTGTTGTTTTGCCCCTCAGTCCGTCTTGCTTCTCGGCGATGAGAATCTCACGTTCGCGGGCTGCCTGCTGCAGCAGTTGCGGTCGGAGGGTTTGAATTCTAAGCTCACCGTGACAGTGACGCTGACTGCGGAGAATGCAAAGGCAAGCCTTGACCCCTACCGTATGTGCCCTCGCTGACACTATGGGAGTCTTCCTGCCGGGACAAAGCCTTTGCAGGCTTGTCTCGTGCCGCTGCTGCGCTTTGGAGGTTAGCAGCATTATCCGCCTGCCAGCGTTTGTGATGTATGCATAATTATCCTCAGGAGGAGGTCCTTCAACGAGCCTCAACGCTGGGGGCTGAGGGCGTCACCGTCTTGTTTGGCGTTTCATCTCTCCAGCTGAAGAGCGACTTGTTCCCTTCGAAAGTGCAGGAGTTTATTGCGGTGCTTCCAGGCCTCGCATTTCAGGGGTACGCCATAACTCCCAATCGGTATTCTATGCTTGCCACGCTCTGTGCCAACCCTTGAAACCTCAGACAGAAAGCTCTCCGGTCCACAGTCAGAAGGCGCAAACGGGCAGCGCTACGCGCGCACTGCAAGGCTCTAGGTGACAGCATTTCGTGGCAGAGCTAATGCGCTGTGGCGGTTAGAAGACTGGCATTTCACGATTTGGGGATGTTGCAGGTGCCCGGACTTCATACCATTCTCGTCTCCGTTGTTTCAGCTGAGACTCCACCACTATCTGTTCTCGTGTGCGAAAGCGGCAAAAGCCATTTGCTACAACCAAGGGCGACTTCGCGTTTTGTGGGCTTCCCCCACTGTCGCTGAAGGCTTAGGCCTCGCGCTGCCCTTCCCTGGCATCGACTTTGGCTCGCTCGCCACCTTCTGCCAAATCACGAGAGCTCCGCAGCAAGATGTAACAAACATCCTCAAACCATGCTTCAGGCCCTAAACTGCATGCCCTGAGAATATCGGAGTCTTTCGACAAGTTTCTAAGAGCCGCTCAGCAAGGAAGATTCATTTCCCGTACCGGAGATCACGCGCGCGTGTGTCTACGGTCTACGGTTTGTTTGCAGACGCCACTGGACTTGGCGTTGTATGGCAACTGGCAGCCCATGATCCATCCTCACGAACACATTGTACGGCTCTCACACGTGCAGCATCGGTTGTTGAGTATCGAGGGTGGACGCTTGCGCGCGTGGATGCTACGCCTTTGCGGCAACAAAAGCCTTGTCACGGTTGAGGGCTGAGGACGTGTGATACGCCGCAGGAAGAAGAAAAGTTGTCCTTGTTGCTACAGACCCTCCAGTTTCACACCCTCAGTCTCGAGAGGACGCAGGCACCCCAGCGGGTCAGTAACACCAGCCTCCAAACCTAAAAGTGCCGCTTAGCCATGAAATGGCGAGCGTGGCGCGTGTGCATGCAACACCTGGAACCCTGACCCTCAACCCTCATGCATTCCCGGTGCTTGTAGAGGAGGCCTTGCCGCTGCCGCAAGCAATCGAGACACCATCTCCTTTAGAGGAGGGAGGGCGGGGGGTGAAGGGGGGAGGCTGAGGCATTTTAGAGTGTGTTTAGGCCTTCCTTGAAAGTATTGATTGCCCAGTTGTTCATCCTAGAATTCTAGGCACATGAAACACACCTACTTCTTTCTGCTAAGGGTCTGTGGGGTGCTTGTTTTTCAGGAGCCCGTGAATTTCTTGCGGATTCCCCAGAGCCTGTTCCAGTTCGACTTGAGGATTTTGCCGCACGTAAACGACTTGTTCCTCTTCAATCTCCCGAACAAAGCAGGCCAAGTCGTAAACTGTCTGAAACTCACGCTCAAGTACGATCCCAGGATCACAGGTATGGCTGGCTGTCTTGCGTGGACACTCTAGAAGCAGCCTATTGACTGATGACCCTTCGCACCACCCGAGACCTTTTCTTGCCAAGCGGGTTTAACGGTTCCACGGCAAATTATCGATGGATGCATTCAGGCCGTATAGGTTACGGTCTGGGGTTTTCGCAGGCTGGAGGGGTGAAGGCGCACCTCCAACGCATCCTAAGGTCGGCAAAAGCCGTGGCGGGGGTACGTCTTTCTACCGAACGACCCATGCTCACCCAGTGATACCCGCCTGTTTGTGTTTGTGTGTATGTGTATGTATGTATGTGTTTGTGTGATTGTGTTTGTGTGTTTGTGTTTGTTTGTGTGTGTGTTTGTGTTATAGTATGCTTGTTTGTGTGTGTGTGTTTTTTTTTTTTAAATATGTGCTCGCTCTCCGCGGGACCCTTTCTACACCCAATGGCTATTCTTTCTTCCCGTTGTCTACGAAACAACCCGCTTTGGGGAGGGTATTGCGGTTTGGGGGTCTGTGTCGCAGAGCCGCTCGGGGTGCCAGCAGGACCGGGAGGCTTTGAGGAGGGCAACAGAAAACGGTGAGCATCCTAAGCTTTATCTATACTTTCGGATGGGGAGCCTTCCGTGCAGCAGCGAGTGGTGAGGGCCCAGGGTGTGCGTTTCCTTGCCGTGCAAACAGGCCTCTTGCAGCCTTCCACCAACCAGACAAGCGACATGAACCGACTTTGCCGCCAGAGGCCAAAGGTAGGCGTGAGGCAAGGGGTGTAGTCTGGTGGTTGACCAAAGACACGCGCGCAGCAGACATGCAAACACATGTACACCGGGCCTCTATGCATCCTTGCAGCATGCAGGCCATCGGAGGCCCTAAGCCGTTCTTCAGATACCCGTAATTTTTGAGCGAGTTTGCCACTGCACATGCCTATTCTTCAAATCTCACACGCTTTCGCTTATGCACGCTCTCTGCGGCGTGCTCTGTGTTCTGCTGCAGTGCGACCAGCGCCAAAACTGTACGTGGTTATGGTTGTAGCAACCCGCGTCACCCACCCCTCTAGGCCCCGCGCTGCTCCAGACCCCCGCAGCATCTTGTTCATGAGAGCACAGAAGGATTCACTGCTGAGCTGCTTTTCACCTGTTACTTAAAGGCCTTAATGACAAACTGCCCACGCAGCAAGTAAAGCATCTATACTGCTCTTCGTAGGCCTGTTGCGCTTTCTGCACGTGGTGTAGGGTTTTACGTGTCCGGCGACGCTACTGCACGACGAGCAGCTTTGCCTACGGTGACTTCTGACGGCTTTCAGATGCATCCAGAAGGCTTGGAAAGATGACCCTTTCCATGCCCTTGATTGTTGGGCTTTATGGACCAGGTTGTGCTCCCTGGTGCCGCAAGCGTTGTAACTCCTTCAACACGAAAAACGCCTGCAGAGAGAGGGACGGCAACAACAAACGATCGCGGCTTTGAGGAACGCTTCATTTTTAGGGGCTGGAAATGCGAGATTCCCGGGGATCAAGCGCGCAAGAATGCTTTTAAGTTGCGCCCCAGCATGCAAAATTTTGAACCTGAGGTGCAGGAAACACCTTAGCTTCGCTCCTACATCTATCTGGCTTCAGCCGCTGCTTAGGGTTCAGCAGGCGACGCTGGCAGCAACAACGCAGAAAGGTGCCTAGGGGAATTCACTGCTAGTGGGATCCTTTTGTTTAAAGAGCACACTGGTGGGCTTGCCGTAGACCTCATGGGGCTTACAAGCATAAGTCTACACTCTTTGGTCTTGGTTGCGGGGAAATCGAATTCTCGCTGGTCGCTTAGTGCCTCAGCCATCAAGCAAACAAAGACTCCGCAATCATCGAGGGTCTGTTGTTGGGGTGAGTCCCGCTGCGCGAACGCAGCCCTCGCGCATGCGCTTTGATTTGGGTGTAGGTGTGAGGGTTTGAAAAAGCATCGTTTGCCGCACACATACAGAGTTTCAGGCCTCTAGAGGGCGGCACACACAGAAACACCAGACACCCTTGAGGGATATACACTAGGCTTGCCGTTCCCAGCGCCTGAATGAACGCAGCCTTCACACATACCTCCGCATGTCTGCGTCTGTTGACGCGAAAGGCTTCAGTAAGAGGTCCTCCTGACACCCGCACAAACACATGCAGCAGCAAGAACCCGAAGCGATGGCGCAAAAAGCTGTGTCTTGAGCCAATATCTAGCAGCAGCTGCTGCAGCCATATCCGGCTGCAGAAGTGGCAACAAGGATAGCAGAAGGCGAGCGCGAGAGCAGCTCCTCTACGCAACCTTCCAGTAGCAGACATAGCAACGGCCAACTTTACCGTGGCCGACCACACAATCACCGTCAGGAAAATACCACCTGCCTCTCTTGTGCTTGTGCTCTTCCTCAAGATACGCCCCCATGCGCTCGAACCAGTCTCGCCAGAGAGCCCCCGCAAAACCCGAGTCGTAAATCCGGAGGCGGCGACATCCAGGCCTAAAATGCGCAAAAAGCCACACGTTCTAACCCTTGCATTTTTCAAATCTAGGGCACGATTTTACCCAGAATCCTTCGGCAACTGGCGTTTTTCGGCGCTCGGGAGGGCTGTGCCTTGCAGAGAAAGCTAGTATTAGCATGCAGTATTACGATGCACAGCTAGGACTAGAAGAACGGGGGGCAGCCCGACTGCAAGATTCCAGACACCCCAAGCTATGTGCTCGTGAAGAGGGAAAGTGCGTCAGAATTCGGGGTGCTGCGTCAGGAGGGCTGGCCTGCGAGAGGGCTTACCGGAAGTCAACTACACCAAGAGCCCAGTGCTGCTGCTCTTTGTGGTGTACAGGCAGCAGCAGCAAGTCGTGCGCAAACAAGTCCACACGCTTCGTCCACCTCTATAAGCACACACACCTCAGCCCCCCTCGTGTATCCGTTGCGGGCAGAAATATCCGGAGCAAATTACGCTAACAGCTCTATCGCCAGCGTCCAACGCTTTGCATGATGGCACTAATAGGTAGATAGGGGGCGTGCCGTCAGAGTTTGCTGTAGAGAGTACCGTAAGTAGGGCCACGCGTCTAGGATCTAGCTCCCTCACCCTTACGCCTTCATAAGACGCAACTTTGAGGCGTTCATCGAAAAAAGAATTGAAAAAGTGACATTTAGGAACTCTGTACGCATGCTCAACAAAGAGCGCGCAGACTTTAAATAGTGTGTGCGGTCACAGGCATTGGATAGAGACACGACCGCCATCTGGGGAGGCGTGACGGTAGGGGTCCCCAGAGCGCTTTGCCCACTGTACTTACGCGTCACCTCTCGCCAAGGCTTCGTCATTGCGCCTCTACAGTGCACACAGCAACCCACACGCTAAACGCTCGATCTGCAGAGGGAGGCCCCTGACAAGCGGCCAAGAAAACCTAGTTTAAAACAAGTTTGCACAGACGAAAAAGAAATAGGCCCCCATGCTGTGTGTGTAGGGGAAAGGCGCACCTGCAAAAGCGAGAAAAAGAAGTTGATGACCTCGTCATTCAGCTGCCGGTTTACACGCAGCAGCGCCATAGATTCCCTGCAAAACCGCAAAAAAAGCCACCCCTACGTCTCGACGCTTAAATATCCCTCAGCCTCAGCAGCACCCTGGGCCCCACCAACTCTTGCGAATGAGAAAGGACTCCTCCTTCCTTCCTCAGGATGCAGGCTCGTTCTCCCCCCCACCCCCCGCTGTCACGGTGTATGAATAGAATACACGGCACGTTGTGGGGGTTTGTGTGCTTGTACAGCCTACGAGGAGAGCAGCGGCGTAGCAAGGGAGTGCTGCTGAAGGGAGTCCGTTATGAAGGCGGCAGCTTCGCTTCTGTCGCCTTAGAAAGACCATCCAACGCCAGGCTCACACACACAATTCAGGATGGACGCAGGGGAGGCTTCAGATACAGGCGTTTCTGTTCGTGCCAAGTTTAAGACTCTGAGGGCTCACGTTCGCTCATGAATAAAGGCAATCGGGAGAGGTTTACAGGCAGACGCTGCGTTCCATGAGCATCAACAATGCTGCGCTCGGTGCAGATGGCGATCCTTCTGGGTGCTGTGCCTCCAAGAAGATCTCGCTGCTTCGTGAGAGACACATGGGGGTGATACGGGGCAGCATCAGACGATGCAGCTCCCGGCGATGCTCCACTGAGGCCGTCTTCTTCTGCTTCAGCAAGAGCCGTGAGAGCCGCAGCAGCCGCTGCTGCTGCTCTTCGCCGAGGGCGCTGCCAAAGATCCACCCATTCATCCTGAGCGCACACACCAACGGGCAAGCCCCTCTTGATAACTTGAGATCACGCCACAATTCCAGCGTGCCGCATGTAGGAGCCAGCAGTCAGCAGTGCTTAGACTGCTGTCCTTACATCACTGCTTCCAAGCTCAATTACTTCCACGGGAGTTTTATTCTCTTCCGCTGCCACATCCGGTGCTGATCCAGGAAGCGCAGCCTCCTTCGCGTGCAAGCAGGCAGCATCGGCGTCCACTGCTCTCAGAGTTCTTGCCGCTGCACCGGCTGCGTCCGCTGCTGCAATCGTGACCTCTCCACACTCCACCTCATCCGCTTCATCTTTCACTCCATGAGCTTCTGCTGAGTTTGCTGTTGCTGTTGCTGCGGCACGTAGAGCAACTCCATGAGTTCCTGAATCTGCAAGCGCTGCTGCATCTGAACCTCCGGACACTCCTCCCGCTACATATGACGCATCTGCTGCACGCCCCACAACTGATGCATCTGCTGCTGAATCGAAGCGTCCCGCTATATCTGCCCCAGCTGGTGCTTCTGCTCGTAGATACAGCCCAAGGCAGTTGTCCCCCATTACAGAAGCAGTAGCGACGAAAGCGTCAACTGCAGGCGGCGCTGCTGCAATGACTGACTCTGGAATCTCCCCCGTCGCAAGCCCATGTAAAGCTGCACGATTTGCAGCTTCAGCTTCCAATGTAGGTGCCTGTAAAACTCCTGCTGCCGCTGCCCCTGCGACGGCAGCAGCTGTTGCTGCTGCTACCTGATGGCCCGTTGCAACGACACATGGAGCGTCAGCTTCGGCAGAGGTAGCGCCGGCTGGGGCAGTAACATCAAGGGTGCCTTCACTTGCGAGGATTTCTTTGCCACACACAAGATGGGTTTCCCCAGCTGCTACCGGCGTGACAGCCCCCCCTACGGGGGTCGTTGCCTCTGCTTCCCCTTCTTTTGTTGCCGCAAACGCATGCGATGTGGTGTGAGCCCTAGCTGCGGCCGCAGGTCTCTTCTTCGGCGAATCCAAAAGCACTTCTGGGTAACTTCGCTTCCCACACTGTTGCTGCGTTTCCAAATCTACAACGAGCTTCTGTGGGGGATACAGTTGCTGTTGGCTAGGATCCTGCCGGTACTGCTGCTGTTGTTGTAGCCGCAATTGGCAATTGGTGCTGGGGTGTCGGCTGAAGGTTCGGGTGTCTGTACACCCGGACATCCACTTCTCCTCCATTTAACCGCTAATCCCTAAACCTTAGCCATGAAGCCTGGGTCTAAGCCTTATTGCCTGGCACTAAACCCCAAACCCTAGTGATTTCTGTAATACGTTCTACTTTTGGCTAAGGCTTTGGCATGGCTCTTCGCTGAAGCAACGCATGCAAGCCCAGGCCCCCAGGCACCCCAAGCATTCATCTGCATAGTCTTGGCCCTAACACCGAACTTCTGAAGGTCGCCTTAGCACTTTATGGCAAGAGGTCAATAGAGGTCTACCTCTGCGAGCTTATAACTACGGGTTTTAGTGCTTCCATGCCCGCAGCATGAGTTGTGTGTGAAAAGCACACTTGGTTGGACCTTCATGAGGGATTCCGGGTAAAATACACAAACCAGCCAAACTGATAAAACGAAAGAGTTGCATGCAGGTCCCAGGAAAGGTTTCGCTTCTCTTTTGCCGAAGACTACAGGGTCCTGGGCACTTGGTTAGGACGACTTGTGGAGCACGTATATGGCACCCTCTTAAGGGCCACAAGCAATATGTTGGCTGTGTCTAATTCATTGGTGATATTCAATTATGATATGTTTGCGTGTTGACTGTCTTTTGTTTAACTCTTTGAAAGTTTAGCTGCTGCGTATTTAGAATACCTGACCCCTTGTAGCGGGCTATGCTGCATTTAACAACTTTCTACAACATGAGTTATATTCACCAAGAATTGCCATAGAATTAATTCATTGGTTGGTCTATCCGATTTATTGCAGAACACGGCTTGCTTGATAGAGTGCTTGTTGCTTTGTGCTCTAGTAGCAATGGCGAACAGCGTGTGGAAGGTCGCATTGCATACAGGGTGCAGCTACAAGCACAGTACCTGTTTCTCTCTCCTCGTGCTCAAAATCATAAGAGCGTACGGAAGGGAATGTGTGAACTGCCTCCGAGAAACCCTCAGTTACTTTAAATCAAGTTTGTACTGAGTCTGGAGTTACGCCTCCTCCTACGAAGACCTGAGGATGCGCTCGCTCGCTACCCTGGAGTGCAGGCCTGCACGCGAATCCGACATCTGGGGCAGCGTGTGTGGATGCTCGGAGCGCTCAGAGGGTCGAGCCCTTCCCTCAAGCCCATGCTGGCCCCTCTTTTCACTCATGTTGAGGACCTTTGGAATAAATGGTGAACGCCGCATCGAAGATCTCCGTAGGAAGCACTTAACTGTAGATTCAATACAGATTTTATAAAATGTTACTGAGTGTGGTCGAATTTTTATCCAGCCTCTCCTGGCTCCTCAAAGTTCCCTACATGAGGGCAGAGGAACAGCAAGGGTGCGAGTAGCTGCAATGTTTTAAGAATCGGGTCATTCACAGATAGTCCCAAAGCGTTTAACACATACTCCCACAACATTGCGTTTCTCGTATCGAGTTAGCCATACTCTGCGATATATAACATACACAAACCACCACACCAATTCGTCAAACTTTCATTCCTTACCACTAGTCTAGTAGAGAGTGTTTAATTGTAGATTAGTTCACTACAGCTTTCACCCAGATTTCAAGCACACGCCCATATGCTCTGTGGAGGCCACATGCGTGCATGACAGTGGAAGAGTTCCAGCCCTATCGCTACTTCCCAGGCAAGCGGAAGTGAAATTCAGCGCGGATGAGAAAGACGAAAGTCTAAATTAGCCACCAAAGTGATATGAACGGAAAGAAACACGAACCAGCGACAAACGAGGAACCAAACCAAAATGAAAGCGGACTACGTTAAGAACCGCGACATGAAAATCGACAAAGTAAGAAAAAGCAGTGATTTGTAAGACGACGGCAAATGGTCCCAACCACCTAGCCGCAAATTTCCTCGCTCAGCCACCGTTGCTTGCACCTCAGAAAGCCTGTCGATCCACCAGGACCAAATGTTGCGGCTTGAACCGCACAGCCGGCCACCGCTTACCAAAGCTCCTTGCTTGCCTTTCTTACGTTTTTCGCATACATTCGTGTAGTCTGGCGAGGTGTACTCTTCAGGCCTCCTGATGCAACGAGTGACTGGCGTTCCCGGACCACTAGGTGCACGCCAGGATTGAAGAGGGCATCCTCAATGCAGGTCCTGGATGCGGGAGAGCCAGGCGTGAATGTGCTGTCGCACTGTAAAGCCACTCACTCAGTAGCTGGATGTGACTGAGCAAAGAGATGAAAATACTGAAGAAAGCGTGCTGGGCGCGCTACGGGACCATCTGCCTCAGGGTGGTTTGCAGTGGTCGTGTTATGGCCAATGTTAAGGCAGGTCATAGAGGCACGCTAGAATGTACGAGCAAAATTCAGATTCTTCCCTATTTCGAGGCTCCTGACAATACGTGAAGCTTTCACTCATTTGATGAAAAGAACTCCGCAATCCCCTGAGCCCTGACGGGACCAGTACAAGAGAAGAAAGGACCTTTTTGCTGTAGGGACTATTCTAACCCTTGACTTCCGGCAGTCCACCAATGCGGTTCATAGTAAGAGAAATCCAAGCATTATCCAAGCCAGAAGCCCTTGTACACAACTTGAGCTATGATAATTACCTGGCTCCAACTTCTCTCAATCTGGCCATGGTAGTGCTCACTCTTTTGCCGTGTGAAGCATCTAGGGCCACAAGGCAGACTGCGAAAGGTTTCCAATTCTAGCGTGAATCCCACCATGGACCGAAAGAGCATGATCATGTGCTTTGTGCAAATGGCACTATAGTACTAAGTCGTTGTGTATAAACGGTGAAGCCCCCACAGTCTTTGAATCACAGCAGGTCAGCGTCGAAACGGCAATGTTTCATCCATTGCCATACTGGACTTTGGCAATGGTCATGGATGCATGGGTCTCAAATGAATACGTGACGCACAAATCGTATCGACTCTGTGGAGCATCACGGATTATAGGGGGTGCAGGAAACAGCAGCGAATCACTGCGGCGTCGCAGTAGTGTGTCGGCGACCCCGTTAGTTTGCTTTTTTATGTGCGTAACTATGAATTCGTAGTACAGGAGACTCCTAAGCTAGCCAACAACTCTAGGATTGCAAGCGTCGTGAAAACTGGTTGTTAGGTGTACTAAAGACTAATAGTTTGTCCTGAAAGTACAACGACACCCATACAAAAAGTGCAAGTATTTTTCATGCCTAACCACACCACAAGCAATTCATTTTCACACTACATACCGTTGCTCGGTTAGGGTAAAGTAATGAAAATAACAAGAAATAATTTGTTTTAGTTGGAAATCCCGTAGCCTGTAAGAAGAGAATAGCACCCATTGATTCGTCATCGCATCACTTGGTCGGATTAGGTGGCTGACAATATGAAGCGCGACAACCGGAGGAGTTGTAAGGCAGGCAATAGGTATAGTTGCTGCGGCATCAGCCACTTCGTTCTAGGTCCTAGACTCCATTTCCTTAAGTAGATGAGTCGAGAAACAGTGGTTCGTTAATTGCAAGCCCATGGTACTTCGCTATGTCCTTGCGAATGCTCAAGGGAAACGGCTACTCCTTGATTTCCTGATTGTTGCCAGCTCTGCGTCATTTCCTTCAGCTGAGACACGGCATCTTAAAAGCATAAGTGGCATTGTGGAAAACGAGCATTTCTCGCCTTTATACACCACTACTTGCGTGCGTACAACAGCTGAGGCGCGCGGTGTAGGTGATGTGGCTGCTCTACAACAAGTACACAGCCCTCCCTGAAGGGTTTGTACAAATCCTGATCCACTTGACGGCTCTGGTTCAGCTAAAGCATTAGCCAGTCCGAAATGCCTACAGGTGCACTCGAGTGTACTGGTGTGGAACGCCGTATTGTGCCTTCCATTCGGACGAAAGCGGTTTTTTCAGGAAGCATCTGTGAAGTCAAATGTCGAGATGAGTTTTAGAACAAGTAAATTGTGAAGCCTTTCGCCGATTCCAGAGAGCGGAAGCTCTTGCTTCACAGCGACATAGTTATATGACTTAAAGCCAACACACCAGCCACCTGTCATTTTTCATCATCACCGGGTTTTGCCCAAAAGCCCAGGTCCCTTCCTGCACTTTGGCGCTTTCTCAACAAATTATCGATTAGCAGCCCAATCTTCTTCCCTTGTTTCGGGGCCTCCCATATCGCGAAACATAGCTAGAGGCTGACCCGGGTATTAGCTTAATACGGTACGCTAAACGACCAGCATCTGAACAGTCTTCTGAGAGCTCGCCATTATTCAGCCAGTCCATAACTACTATCTGATGTTTCCCTTATTTCAAATGCTTTTCTGCTTAACATTCAATCAAATTTTCTGACTAGGAAATCAGCGGCAGAGTCACTACGACGGTTCAGAACACCCTTACTGGCCTGGTGAGCCGCCTACAGAGAGACTCTGCCTCAGCTTGTTGAGGCACTGACTTTAGCCCACTCACCATAGATGCAGAGAGCGATGTTAAAGGGACCAAAATGGGTTCTTGGCGCTTGCTATTAGAGTAGCCTCCAGAGCACGACACTGTGGACGCGTGAGCACCTTCGATGGGGTCACTCTTCTAAGCCTATGAGGACGCCATGGTGTACGGGTCCCGCGTGAAAAGCAAGGACCATGCTGATAAATCCCGATTCACATTTGCAGTGGCATTTGGCCGCCGAAGCCTTGTCTATCCTTACATTCTGCCTCCTGTGAGCAGACCAAAGTCCTAGGGACTGCACTGTTTTCTTGCGGAAGAGGTTGACTTCACATCCAGTGTCAACTAATGTTGGCAGTCCTCGGCTGCTAATTTGGGTTTGTATCACTGCCGAATCAACCTGTGGGTAGCTCTATCGGCTGTAGCCCCCTTCACCGTGCCCCGGCGTGAGTGGGAGGGTTTGTTTCCCTACTGGACCTCGCCTAGCCAAGGACCCTCCTTCTGCTGGCTGCACTCCCGTTGTTCAAGGTCTCTTGGGGGGTTCCACGCATTTGCATTTTCTAAACAGATGATGCAATTTTTTGCAATAAACGGTGGAACGTTGCTGGGGGGTGTCTGCCTGCTAAGGCGCGCAAGCTACCCATGGCTGTCTTTTTCTTTCACCTCAAGCTGTAGGTTAGGGGCAATCGACACATCTCTACACCCATAAGTCTTAAATTTAGGGTTGGCCCCTCCTTCTACTACAAAGACGCACGATTCGCACTAATGCGTTCCTGAAACCTCAAGTCGTCCACTTGTGGGCCCCCACACCGGACGGTCTTGGCCCGTACTCGCTGACTACCGTGCGATAACCTGATGTGCCGATGTGGATAAACCTGATAGAATGCGTAGTCGCCTTTTCAAACCAAGGATTCATACTTTTCGATAGACAGGCTTATCGACAGACACTCCTGCTGAATTCTCTCAAGGCCTCCTGTTGAGTTGATCTCTGCATAAACCAATGATTCAGGGTTTATATGACGGCTGGAACTGTATCAGTCCTTGCAAGCCGACGGCTTTCTTTGCATCAAAGCAGCCACCTTTAAGATGCTTGTATCACTAACATGCGTGCCGCGAGAGAACGCGTTTGGCTCCATCTGGGGAAGACAAAGCGAGATTCATATCCAGCCGGCTCATAAAGTCTTCAAACACTTGCCCATTATTACAGCCGTCATACTTGGGTCTGCATGACCTCGTCAAAGCATACGCGACCATTTTGGCGGCTCAGAAAGCACACTCTTCCACAACCTCTGGAGCTACTGCACGCACATTAGCTTGCAGCCCCGCACATGCCGCCCTAAGAGGAGTTGTGCCACCATCAAGTTCCATCGCTAGGGGGTTTTTCGACCTTTGCAAAAGGTACTGCGATTACTGAACTATTAAATGACCTGTTGAAAGAGGCATTTGTAGGAAAGCTTGACACCCCCGTGCATTCACAGAAGTGTATGTGTGGAGAAACGCCACGTCGAAATGCGATGCCAACACTGTAAAACCGCATGAGGTCTCCGTGAGCAACACGTAGATCCAGATTTAGTACACATCAAACGGAAGTTTACAGAAACCTAATAAAACGCTCTCTGCTTCCCCGTCGCAGGCCTCATAATTTTGCACATGGACATCTGGGGAGTGGCTAGCTGCACCATCTAAGCACTCTGAGCATCCGCAGCTAATTGTACAGAGCATCTGGTGCATACGTAACACAGCATTGCGCCTATTTGTACTGAGCTATCAGTACCCTTCAATGAACAAGATTTACCTACATCGGAACTCAAAACCACAGGGGAATTCCTACTTGAATGTTCATTCTCTATAACTGGTGGAGAAGACAGTGTTCACCCGTAGTTGAGCCCCCTAAAGCTGGTGGAAGGAGAGCAAGGAAAGGGCTTTGCTGTGAAGACACTTCAAAATTCTACATTGCTGTCATATGCCTTTAAAACTACGCGTCTTTCTACGTATAATACAAAAAGAGCTGTACACTTTCCTGAAGCCGTTCGCCAGGAAGGGTCTCTCATGAAGGCTTGCCAAGACCTCATGCAGGTGCGTCGATGTTCCCTCCATATGGGTTTTTCCATCTTTTTGCCACTCTTACCTCACAGAGCCCCCTCCCATTGGAAGGACCCGAGGAACTCTGTTTATGCAACTGCACTTTGTAAAATGAAGTTCTGTGCAGTGACACGTAGAAATTGGCGCACAAACGCTCTCATTCGTAGCGAGACGCCCAAAATGCCATCTCCCCTACAAGCCAGAGTACATTTCCACGTAGATATGGATTGCACAACCCACTCGGTGTTGTTACCACAACCGTCTAGGTAGAGTTTGCCTCGTTAGAGCCCTAGAGCCACCGCAGCTGTACAAGGAAGTACTTTCTGGCAACGTCCGTCCAGCGCCCACTCGCTCGGGCTGCACCTGAGTCGAGGCATTTCTCAAAGATCTGGAGATACCCCTTGTAATCTGCATCTACTATCTACTAGGAAAAGTGGTGCTCCGCCAAATATCTGTGTCTATGCCGCCGCAGCTGCTCAATCCAGTTAGCCCCTAGGCTCTGCCGGAGAGTAGAGCACCGATTTCCTTTACAGGAGCGTTACGTATGGTGCTGCAAGGAGGTGAAAAAAACCAGTTTCACTGGATAGCGAGATGCACCGCTCACTGGATTGTGAGACGCATCGCTCGCTGGATAGCGAGATGCATCGCTCACTGGAATGCGAGACGCATCTCTTAGGAGAGTGCGTCGCTGCGGCTAATGGGACCGCCGAGGGGGATGATGCGGTGTCATCGGTGGAAAGACGCCGGAGAGACGTGGGGATGAGAAACCTAGCCACTTAAAAGCAACGTGGCTTCCGGGTGCTGCAGGTGCAGCAAACACCGTGTCGTCGTTAGCTGCTTATGCCGGTCATGCTGCAGCGGTTGCACGATTGGCAGAGGGTTGCAAACGGGAGCGCGCTACACCGCACTAGCTAAGAGGCTACAGCCACCAGTGCCCTTGTGGCCTACAGCCGCTGCAAGCTAACAGAATAAACAGTTCTTCCTACGGTCGAAAACTCTAGACGGGAAAGGGCGCATGCAGACCGACACGCGTAAATCCTAGTACAACAGCCTCTGCAACATGGGCAAGGCAACACGCCGCCATTCCTCCGGGAAGGACGTATAGTCCCTTGCATCCATGCTGACTTCGTTGGTGCTCCCGCTGCCGCTGCCTCTTGCACGCTCTGCAAGAACGCGCAAATCGAACAACAAGGAGCCCGAATTCGCAGCATCGCCTAATGCCGTTTGCGCCTGTGTTTGCGGCTGGTTGCCCAAGCCGTCTTCTGCGTCACTCGCGTTGCTGCTGCTGCTGCACGACACGTAGGGGATGACGGTGTTGCTGCAGGCGGTCATGTACACGGTGCTGGTATCGCTTCGCGGGCTGCTGCTGCCGTTGCTGCTGCCGTTGGTGCTACTGCTGCAGTGTCGAAGTGGGTTGCCACAGTGCCGAAGACACTGCAGCAGCGCGCCGCTGCAACGCTGCTGAAGCAGCACAGAAGGCTGCTTCAGCAGGTGCTGGCGAGCAGCAACGCACGCGTCCAGTCCTTCCGGAAAGCCTCGCAACAAGCAGGCAAGCCTAAGCACGCCATAAGCATATGCACATGCGTGCAAAGCCGCATTTTCTTTGATGAACGCCAGACATACACAGCACACGCGCGCAACGCGGTCCAGCGTCAACGGGTTAGCACACGATCTTCTTGTCGGTACACTGCGGTCTCGCCAATGGTCTAAATGATTTCTCACATGCTGGCCAGGTCCTCCGCAGTTGAGAACTGTTGCCACTCTGGAAGAATCTGGAAACACACAAGACTGCGAGCAGATCCCAGATTTCGCGCAGCGAAACCCACGAATCGAAGGAAGCACCGAATCACCTCGGCTGGCCCCCAACCGCATATCCACGAATAACCGTAGACACATATATGTGGAGAGAAAGGCACATATTTAGGTAAACAGATGATGCATGCACACCCTGGGAAACGCGAAAAAGGCTATGCAGAAGGGTCCATGCAGCAGGATGCGCTACTACAGGCAACTTGTCTTTGCTCAGAGTGTGGAATCGAGAGGAATCCTGGTGGAAGGCTCCTACACTACGAGGCCAGTGGTTGGCATACGCAGTGCACGCTGTCTGTTGCGTAGGGTGACCGAAGGCAGGCAGGTAGGTAAGCGCCACTACAATGGATATACATATATATATGTATCTATATGCGAAGCGCTAGCACCAGAGAGAGAGGCTTAGGGTGCGTCTAGGGTAAGGCGATACTTCATGCAAGGCGGCAAAGGAAAGGGCAAGAATGGGAAGCCCTGCGCCTTTCATGTCTTGTGCCTTCATCGGGAGATCGCTGCTGCTGCTGCTACGGTGCAGACATATTCCTAAGTCTGCCGAAGCCACCACTCTGCGCAGGCACGCAAACCTTCAATCGTAAAGTCGGTGGCTGTGCGGACGGGAAGCGGCCTAAGGCTTGAGAGGCTGCTTTTTGCATCAAAGGCCTCAAGAAACCACCCACCGCTCCAGCGCATCGACAGCACACACAAGAGAAAATTCAAGCTCGAGGTTTACGCTCTCGTGCGCGGCGAAGATACCTGAAATAATCCTCAGGAGAAGCGAAGAGGCAGCAGATGGACGTGTGTCGAAGTCGCGCCTCCCGAGCTGCCGCAATCCACTGCTGCTTGTTAGTGCCTCGCCCCGTTACCACCAGCAGCAGGTCGGGCAGATGCCAAACTTGCCGCTGCTGCTGCTGCTGCTGCACCGCAACATCGTACAGCTGGAGAGCCCGCAACAGCAGCAGCAAGTCCTCATCTGCAGTGTAACTACTGCTGGTGAGCAGCACGGCGGGCCGCTTTTTCCGCACCGAGATCTGCATGAAGCAACGACAATTTTTGCTGTTGCTCCCGCTTGTGCTTGTGCTTGTGCTAGTGCTAGTGCTAGTGGTGGTAATGCGGCAGCTGCTCGCATCAGCGCCGCTGGCTGCGCAGCTGAGCTCGCTCGTGCTGCTCCTGCTGGAGCTGCAGGTACCAGCAGTATCCGACAAGCCAGCGCCTACGCAGCTGTACATCACCTGCATCGCAGAAAAGGCAGCAAGGCGAAGTGCGACAGCCCACAGTTTTCCCTCCGAGGCTTCGGTTGCTGCACCTGCCTTAGCACTAAGTCTTGCTGCTAGCCAGCACGCAAGCATCAACAGCTGCTGCTCCTGACGCTCCTGCTGCCGTTGCTGCAGCTACACGCGCTGTTGCTGCTTGCATGCCTAGCAGCACAGGCCCACCAATTTTGTGGTCGGCGTTAACTCGGTATAAACCTTTACGACTTTGCTCTTCTTGAGCCGCCGCGCGCGAAGCTGCTGCTGCTGCTGCTGCTGCTGCAGCAGCAGCCCGAGCAGCGGAGACGCAGCACAACAAAACGGCAGCCGCAGCTGCTGCTGCAGTTGGAGGTGTCCTACGGGCTGTTGCTGCTGAAGCAGCTCTGGAGTTTCGCGCACCAGCAGCTCGAGCAACGAAGGCATTACTGCCGATGTGGTCTGCAGCAGCTGCTGCTGCTGCAGAGACTCTGGATACCCCTCGAACACCGCAGTGGGTGCTGCGGAAGCCATCTCGTCTGTCACCACTGTTGACGATGCAGAGCCTTTTGCTTCCCCTGTTGTTTTTACTGCTGCTTCTGAGAAGTAGGCGGCTGCAATGCGGTGCCTCTGCAGGAGGGGCAGCAGCTGCAGTTGCTCGGCGGGTTGGTCGTACAGCAGCTCGGCAGCAATGTGCTGCTGCCGCAGCTGCTGCTGCATGCGCATGGAGACACAGAAAGCTCCATCCGCGAACCGACCGATCTGGAATTCTGCAGCCGCTGCTGCTAGCCGTGTTGCGCGCTTCAGGGCCTGCCGTGCTGCTCCCATAGCCGATGCGGCGGCAGTCACTGCAGCATGCGCTTTCTTTTGAGCCGCTGCTGCGCCTGCAGCAGCGGCTCTGCAGACAAGCCAGCGGGAAAAGTCTTCAGCATCGCCGTCTTGCAGCTGCTTGACCCTCAGCGTTTCCGCCTTCGGCTGCACTTTTGCTATCTCCTCCTGTGCTGGTAGCAGCAGCAAGGAGTGCGTGTAATTGTGCCAGTCCACTATGAGACGTACTCCCGCAAGCTTGCAGCAAAGCGTGGCAAGTGGCATTGCGGGGAAGCCTGGGGGATTCTGCATCAGCAGAAGCACACGTGGTCGCTGACGCTGCTTCTTCCCCTGCTGCCCGCCGTACACCTGTCGGGTTATGCGGTGTATAGACACCAACAGCCGTACAAGCTGCGCCAGCAGCAGGAGCGACAGCTGAAACAGCTTCACGCACAGGAAGCAGCAGTGCCCCAGCAGCGTGCTGCAAAGCCGCTGTCTGCTGCCCTCGATGGAAGGCTGCTGCAGAGCATGCAGCAGCAGCTGCTGCTGCTCTGCCGCTGCCACAAGACAAGAGGGAAGAGGCGACTCGTGGAAGGCCAGCACATGGACTATGGGAGTCAGTAGTGTCTGTCGCTCTTCGTGGGACTGGTAATAAGAAGGCTCCTCATGCTCTTGCTGCTGCAGCTGCTCTTGTTGCTGCAGCTGCTCTTGTTGCTGCAGCTGCTCTTGCTGCTGCTGCTGCTGCAGGGCGGCTATCGCATGCTGTACCATGCGCGGGCTACGCCCGAAATCTCCTACCACCAGCAGCACCAAATGCACGGGTTGCTCGCGATTCAGTTCCTCCTGTTGCTGCAGCTCGTGCTGCTGCTCTTGGTAGCGTCTCCTCCACGCTTCAACTGCTGCCAGAATCTCCGTATCGACCGCGGGGTCGGGGAGCAGCAGCAGCAGCAAGAGGAGCGGCAGGAGCAGCAGCAGCAACCCTGGCAGCACGGCAAAGACGCATAACACCGGCGCTGCGAGGGGAAGGATGAAGGCAAGCAGCACCCCGCCTGCGGCTTGTTGCAGCCTCACAGGCCATACAGAATCGGAAGGGGGCAAAGAGGCCTCTCGCTGCACCTCCCTCTCGCAGCTGCTGTCGCAACAACTGCTGCAGTTACACCCTACAATGCGCTGCAGCCGCGCTAGGAGCGTCGACCCCTGCAGCATGCTGGAAGCTTTGCTGCTGCTGCAGAGGTACTGGGGATCGCGGACTGCTCGGCTGCTAGTGCTGCTGCCAACGCCGGCAGCAGCAGCAAAACCAGAGGAAGCTACAACGGCGGAGCGCTTCAAATTTTAGAAGTTTCACGGAAATAGGGAGAGCTTCAGCAGCAGGCACTGCAACGAGAGCCGCACGCGTGACCTGCATCTCCGGTAAGACAGCAGCGGCGGCAGCCGCAGCGCGAGCAGTAGCGGCTCGATAGACACGTTGTTGGAGCTCTCCTGCATGTCTTTCAGATACGCTTGTCGGATTTCCTCTCTGCTTTCTTCATTTGTGCTGCTACATCCCTCCATGGGGTCCGCCTTCCCAGTGCTCTGTGGCTGCCACTTTGTCGGCGGCTGCCGCTGTTTCACGCCTCGACCTGCGGCATCTGCCGCGTTTTAGCAGAAGCAAACCTCCTTGCATGCGATAATACATCCGCAGAAAGCACACACCAGACGTGCATGTATATGCGGAACACAGCAGGCTCAGCTGGAGGGGCAACACCCGCTTCCACCAGATCAGCCTTCGGTGCTGCAGACTCGTAGACTTCCCCCCTCTCCCGGCAGTTTCCGACCCAGCATCTCCCCTCGCTTGCAGCATTGCCTCTTGCGCACCAAACGTGCCTTGCAGCGTCGGCTGCTACAGCCAAGGCGCAAGGGAGCGACATCCATGCACCGCTGCAGCTGGGGAGTCTGCTTGTGTGGTAGGGGAAGGCGAGGCAAAAGAGGGAGGAGCACTCTTGCGGCTTTTGCTCAAGCAGCAAAGTGGGCAGACACCGCGAAGCCCTCTCTGCTACCATGAAGGCCACGTAGCAGACAATGCAGCGGCGAAAGCGGCGGCAGCATTGGCGTCATGCGCTGTTATTCCTGCCGCACTTTCTGCTGCTGGGAGGCATCTGTTTATATCGTGAGGCTTCGCGCTCGTTGCTGCTGCCTGCAGCGGCTGCACAGCTGCCCGCTGGTTTGCCGCCTCTGCAGTTTGGTGTTTCCTTGACACCGTGGAGGCGGCGAGAGCCGCAGCAACACAGGAGGGAAAGTGTGCAGAGCTTGACGCTAAGCGTTTCGCAAAAGAAGCAGGGGGCAGTCACAGGCACTGCCGAACCCTTTTGCAAGCGCCCATCCAAGCTGCCACCCGCTGTGGCCCTTGCTGCTGCGAGTGCTGCTGCCGCAATTGCTGCTGCAGTGTCAGCTGCAGCACAAGTGCAGCACACAAGGCGGCAAAGGCTCACTCAGAAACAGCCTCATCTGTTGCAGGTTATTGCAGCGGGAGGGCCGCTGTTGCTGCTGCGGCAGTCGCAGTTCTTTGACGCAGTTCGAATATTCAGGGAACCCCCTGCAGGTAGGGTTTCTCGTTTTTAAACCTTTTCTGCCGCTGCAGCTGTCTGTCGCCAGAGTGCGCGTCCAACGCAGTTCAGGTGTCCATACAGCACAGGCCGCCTGTCTACGCTGCTGCGGGTGCGCTGCGCTGCAGTCGAACTGTGGGGCGCTGTCTGCTTCGTGGCAGAGCTGCACGAGCGGCAGGAAAAGGAGCAGCTGCCTCAGCACATCCTGTCAAGTAAGGGGCCTCACGCCGCCATAGGGAAGCAAGAGACTTGCGAGAACACGTTCTCCGCTGCTCCTCTTACCGCGAAAGCAGCAGCCGCCGCAGAAGCGTTTGCTTCAAAAGCGAGGCACCTGCTGCAGCAGGCTGCCAATTGCTCTGCGGCAGGAGCAGCGGCTCAGTGGGATGCCGAGACGGTGTGGTGGCAACAGACAAAGCAGCAGCAGCAGAGGCGTAGCGGCGTATTGCGGCAAGAACGAAAGCGGCACCAGTCATACTTGCTGACTGCTGCTGCTGCAGCACTGCTGCCGCAGTACGTACTGCTGCTGCAGCAGCTGCAGCGACATGCCCACACCCTCTTCACCGACAAAACAGCACATTTAGTTCCTGTGGGAGGAGGGCCTCTCTCCGCGGCTGCTTGCAGCGCGTTGCAGCTGGCTCTGCAGATGTTGCGCGACAGTGCACGAACCGCAGCAGGGGCAGCAGGCAAGCAGCTAGAGCTGTTCGCCAGCCCCTGCTTTAAGAGAGCTCTCGCGGCTGCGGAGGAGGAGCTGCAGCGGCAGTTGCACCAAGAATTGCAGCTCTTAGAGCAAGAAGGCTGCGGTCTCACTGCAGCAGTCGCCGCGGCAGCACTGGAGGCAAAGCGGCAGCTGCTGAAGCCGCTCCTGGTGATGGCTGTGCGTATGGTGCTGCGGCTCCTGCCCCAGTTGCTGCATGCGCTGCAACGACCAGCGGAACCGCAGCAGCAGCATCGGCCGCAGCACCCCTTCAAAGGGATGGTGCGGTGGCTATGGTTTCAGGCGCTAGCCTTGTTGGTGTCTTAAGCGATGCAGCTTCCATCTATAAAGGCACGCACTGCCCACTGTCACTGCTTCTTGAACACAGCGCGGGGGGAGGGGGCGGGCGCGGCCTGAGCGAGTGCGGCTCGGCTCCGCGTGCAGCTAGCTCGCTAGAGTTGCAGAAAGGCAGCGTACCAAAGCGCGTGCGTGGGGGAATTCGACTCCACTAATAGGAACTAGCTAGCTGTTACGCGTCAGGGAGTCTCTTGTAGTTTGTGTGTGCATTGCGTGGCGTGTTTGCGCGCCATCTGTAAGGCTGCGAGGGCTGGCGATCGACGTAGAAGGCCTTTCCAAGGAGAGCCAAAGGTGGCCTCCCGTCTGCGACGCAGCTTGGGGACCGTTTTCGCAGAGTGCCAACCGACAATGCAGAGGCAGTCCCCTTCTTCCTAGCTAGCTACCTCGTGAAGAGTGCCACTGACGAGGCATGCATTCACTGCCCGCCTTCCCTGTACGTTCCTACACGGGCTGCCTGCCTGCCTGCCTGCCTCCCGCCATCAGTGCCACGGCGCGTTGCCGTCGGGGGTGCGCTGCTGCATCATCCTCTGCGGGGGAGGCCGCTGCGGCACGCGGTGGGGCAGCAGTTTGCGGGGCCCACCTCTGCCGCCTGTCCGTGGAGGCTGCGCAACAAAATGCTGCTGCGGCAGCGGGCGAGGGGGCCCCCCGGCAGCAGCAGCAGCAGCAGCAGCACTGGCGCGCGGCAGCAAGCCTGGGAGCGGCGGCAAGTAAGCGGGAAGAAAGAGTGGCGCAGGCTGCTGTTGCAGCAGCAGAGGGTGCAGAACCTGCGAGTGCGTCGGCGCGTGGGGGTGTGGCAGCATGGGAGGCCCAGGCTGGCGCTGATGCTGCAGCAAGGAGGGTGGCAGTGGCAGCTGCTGCTGCCGCACTTGCTGATGCCTCGCAACTATTTGCGGTGGAGGCGTTGTGCCTGCTATGCTGGTAATGCCCTGTGGCTCCCCTTGACGAGGCAGCGCTTCCGGAGCGTCTGGCGGGGGGGGGCCCCCCGCCGCAGCAGCAGGCGCTACGCCTGCACATGGAACCGGCACATCGGCAGGGGCAGGGGCAGGGGCAGCAGCAGCAGCTCCACCACGATGTGCATCCGCTAACGGATAGATAACCTTCATATTTCCAGCCGCAAAGGGCCGAACAGAAGTGAAAGCCACGGTGGGGGCGGGAAATGTCTCAAGAGCATCTCCTCCTCCTGCTCCTGCCCCAGATCCCGAGAATCGCAAGGCCTGTTTCAGCTTGACAACGGACGCTACAACACCTGCGCCAGCAACGAACGCCACAGCAGTACAATGTCACACGCAAACGTGCGGAAAAGAGAGAGACAGAGACAGAAAGAGAGAGAGAGAAAGAGAGAGAGGGAGAGAGAGAGAGAGAGAGGGAGAGAGAGAGAGAGATAGAGGTAGAGAGAGAGAGAGAAAGAGAAAAGAGAGAGAGAAAAGAGTGCGAGAAAAAGAGGTGTTGTACACGACTGTATGTACACCAGAGAGGAAATAATCATCTCTTT
>NW_020312161.1:0-60634 GCF_002999335.1 Cyclospora cayetanensis | reverse complement strand
CTGCTTTGGCCTTACGATGCTGAGTTGGCAGGTTGTTTGGAATTCAGTGGGAGTAGGGCTCCTGTGCTTAAATCTGCGTTGGTGTCGTCGTGTCGTATTGCATGTGGTCAAAGCAACAATGTCAATAACAGCAATATAAGCGCTTATGTCAGTATTGGGCTATGCCGAATTGGTGGTGCACACAGTGTAGCGGCGTGTTGCATGGCATGTGTTTGGAGAAGAGGTCAGTTGTTTTTAGCGTATGGAATGCTTATGCGAGCATGGCCATAAGACTAGAGTGGTTCTAGCACGGGCCCATCGGCTAGCACTTGCCGTCGCTTTGATGCGGAATTGATATGGAGGCTGTTGAACATTTGCACGCTGCATGGCTAGAGCAGTGCGCTCTGTGCAGGCAAAGGTGTGGTGTGTAGTATGTGTTATTGCTGTAGGTAATGCATGTAGTGTCAGGGCAGCATTTAGGTTGTGTGCTGCAGTGGGATGGTTAGCACTGTTGTTATGTGCAGGCGCATGAACAGCAGTAGGCTGCCTACTACACCGGATGCGTGCCTTACATGGATGCCCATATATTATGTGTTCCAGTGGCAGCAGGTGAAGGGGACAATTGTAGGGGCGAGCTGCATGCCTGTTCAGGAGAGTCTAAGCACCCTAGAGTCGCTGGAATTCTTTGATGATTCACTGTTGTACGTAATGCAGCGTTTGCGCTGATGGTGCACATTTGATAATGCTGGTCTGCGTCGACGATTTTCAGCCAGTGGGTTGTGGAAGCCAGGTGCGGTTTGGGTGTGGGTGCGGATAAGCAGGCAATGTGTCGTAGCTGGTGTTTGGAACCACTGGTCCCCTAGACCTGTGGTGCAGAGTGTTGGTGGAGACTGGCAGGCATCCGTGCGTTTAGGCTGCTTTAGCATCACGATGCTGGGTTAGGTCGTCCTCTAGAATCCAGTGGGAGTAGGGCTCCTGTGCTTAAATTTGCGTTGGTGTCGTCGTGTCGTATTGCATGTGGTTAAAGCAACAATGTCAATAGCAGCAATATAAGCGCTTATGTCAGTATGGGGCTATACGGACGTGGTGCTGCAAACAATGTGACCGCGTGCTGCATGGCATGTGTTCGGAAAATCGGTCAGTTGTTTTTAGCGTATGGAGTGCTTATGCGAGCATGGCCATAAGACTAGAGTGGTTCTAGCACGGGCTTATCGGCTAGCACATGCCGTCGCTTTGATGCGGAATTGAAATGGAGGCTGTTGAACATTTGCACGCTGCATGGCTCGGGTAGTGGGCTCTGTGCATGCAAAGGCGTGGTGTGTAGTATGTGGTATTGCTGTAGGTAATGCATGTAGGGTAAGGGCAGCATTTAGGTTGTGTGCTGCAGTGTGATGATTAGCACTGTTGTTATGTGCAGGCGCATGAATAGGAGTAGGCTGTGCACTGCAGTCGATGTCTGTCTCACATGGATGCTCATATACTGTCTATTGCTGTGGCGGCCGCTGGAAGGGACAATTGTAGGTGCGCGGGGCATGCTTGTTCAGGAGAGCCTAATCATCCTAGAGTCGCTGGAGGTCTTTGATGATTCACTGTTGTACGTAATGCAGCGTTCGGGCTGATGGTGCGCAGTTGCTAATGCTGGCCTGCGTCGACGATTTTTAGGGAGTGGGTTGTGGAAGCCAGGTGCAGTTTGGATGTGGATGCGGATAAGCAGCCAATGTGTCGTAGGTGGTGTTTGGAACCACTGGTCCCCTAGACCTGTGTTGCGGAGTGTTGATGGAGACTGGCAGGCGTTCGTGCGTTTAGGCTGCTTTGGCATTACGATGCTGAGTTGGCAGGTGATTTGGAATCGAGTGGGAGTAGGGCTCCTGTGTTTAGATCTGCGTTGGTGTCGTCGTGTCGTATTGCATGTGGTTAAAGCAACAACGTCAATAGCAGCAATAGAACCGCTTATGTCACTATGGGGCTATCCGGACTTCGTGTTTTATACAATGTGGAGGCCTGTTGCATAGTGTGTGTTTGGAGAATTGGTCAGTTGGTTTCAGCGCATGGAATGCTCATGCGAGCTTGGCCATAAGACTAGAGTGGTTCTAGCACGGGCCCATCGGCTAGCACTTGCCGTCGCTTTGATGCGGAATTGATATGGAGGCTGGCGAACATTTGCACGCTGCATGGCTTGAGCAGTGCGCTCTGTGCATGCAAGGGTGTGGTGTGTAGTATGTGTTATTGCTGTAGGTAATGCATGTAGGGTAAGGGCAGCATCTAGGTTGTGTGCTGCAGTGGGATGGTTAGCACTGTTGTTATGTGCAGACGCATGGACAGCAGTAGGCTGCGCACTGCAGTTGATATGTTGCTTCACATAGACGCTTCCATGTTGTCTATTGCAGTGGCTCCAGGTGAAGGGAAATTTGTAGGGGCGAGCGGCATGCTTGTCCAGGAGAGCGTAAGCACCCTAGAGTCGCTGGAATGGTTTGAAGCCTCGGTGTTGTACGTAATGCAGCGTTTGCGCTGATGGTGCGCAATTGCTAATGCTGGTCTGCGTTGACGATTTTCAGGCAGTGGGTTGTGGAAGCCATGTGCGGTTTGGGTGTGGGTGCGGATAAGCAGCCAATGTGTCGTAGCTGGTGTTTGGAACCACTGGTCCCCTAGACCTGTGGTGCAGAGTGTTGGTGGAGACTGGCAGGCGGCTATGCGTGTAGGCTGCATTGTCATCACGCTGGTGAGTTGGCAGGTGATTTGGAATTCAGTGGGAGTAGGGCTCCTGTGCTTAGATCTGCGTTGGTGTCGTCGTGTCTATTGTATGTGATCAAAGCAACAATGTCAATAACAGCAATATAAGCGCTTATGTGAGTATGGAGCTATGCTGAATCGGTGCTTCATACAATGTGCAGGCTTGTTGCATGGTATGTGTTCGGAGAAGTGGTCAGTTGTTTTTAGCGTATGGAGTGCTTATGCGAGCATGGCCATAAGACTAAAGTGGTTCTAGCACGGGCCCATCGGCTAGCACATGCCGTCGCTTTGATGCGCAATTGAAATGGAGGCTGGTGAACATTTGCACGCTGCATGGCTCGAACAGTGCGCTCTTTGCATGCAAAGGTGTGGGGTGTAGTATGTGTTATTGCTGTAGGTAATGCATGTAGTGTCAGGGCAGCATCTAGATTGTGTATTGCAGTGGCATGGGTAGCACTGTTGTTATGTGCAGGGGCATGAACAGGAGTAGGCTACGCACTGCACTGGAATCGTGTCTCACATGGGTGCCCATATATTATATGTTGCTGTGGCACCAGGTGAAAGGGACAATTGTAGGTGCGAGCGGCATGCTTGTTCAGGAGAGCCTAAGCACCCTAGAGTCGCTGGAATGGTTTGAAGCCTCGCTGTTGTACGTAATGCAGCGTTTGCGCTGATGGTGTGCATTTGCTAATGCCGGTCTGCGTTGACGGGTTTTAGCTAGTGGGTTGTGGAAGCCATGTGTGGTTTGGGTGTGGGTGCGGATAAGCAGCCAATGTGTCGTAGCTGGTGTTTGGTACCACTGGTCCCCTAGACCTGTGGTGCGGAGTGTTGGTGGAGACTGGCAGGCGTGCGTGCGTTTAGCCTGCATTGGCATGACGACACTCAGTTGGCAAATGTTTTGGAATCGAGTGGGAGTAGGGCTCCTGTGCTTGAATCTGCGTTGGTGTCGTCGTGTCGTATTGCATGTGGTCAAAGCAACAATGTCAATAACAGCAATAGAACCGTTTATGTCAGCATGGGGCTATCCGCACTCGGTGCTTCATACATAATGTTGAGGCTTGTTGCATAGTATGTGTTTGGAGAAGAGGTCAGTTGTTTTCAGCGTATGGAATGCTTATGCGAGCATGGCCATAAGACTAGAGTGGTTCTAGCACGGGCCCATCGGCTAGCACTTGCCGTCGCTTTGATGCGGAATTGATATGGAGGCTGTTGAACATTTGCACGCTGCATCGCTCAGGGAGTGCGCTCTGTGCATGCAAAGGTGTGGTGTGCAGTATGCGTTATTGCTGTAGGTAATGCATGTAGGGTCAGGGAAGCATCTAGGTTGTGTGCTGCAGTGGGATGGTCATCATTGTAGGTATGTGCAGGCGCATGAACAGGAGTAGGCTACGCACTTCACTCGATGTGCGTGTGACATGGTTGCTTGTATATGATGAAATGCAGTGACAGCAGGTGGAAGGGACAATTGTAGGACCGAGCGGCATGCTTGTTCAGGAGAGCCTAAGCACCTTCGAATCGCTGGAGTGCTTTGATGTTTCGTTGTCGTACTTAATGCAGCGTTTGGACTGATAGTGCGCATTTGCTAATGCTAGTCTCCTTTGACGATTTTCAGTTCGTGGGTTGTGGAAGCCATGTGCGGCTTGGGTGTGGATGCGGATAAGCAGCCAATGTGTCGTAGCTGGTGTTTGGTACCACTGGTCCCCTAGACCTGTGGTGCGGAGTGTTGGTGGAGACTGGCAGCTATCCGTGCATTTAGGCTAGTTTGACCTTGCGATGCTGCGTTGGCAGGTTGCTCGGAATCCAGTGGCAGTAGGGCTCCTGTGCTTATATCTGCGTTGGTGTCGTCGTGTCATATTGCATGTGGTCAAAGCAACAATGTCAATAGCAGCAATAGAAGCGTTTACGTCAATATGGGGCTATCCGCACTTGGTGCTGCATACATAATGTGGAGGCGTGTTGCATAGTATGTGTTTGGAGAATTGGTCAGTTGTTTTCAGCGTATGGAATGCTTATGCGAGCATGGCCATAAGACTAGAGTGGTTCTAGCACGGGCCCATCGGCTATTACGTGCCGTCGCTTTGATGCGGAATTGAAATGGAGGCTGGTGAACATTTGCACGCTGCATGCGTCGAGCAGTGCGCTCTGTGCATGCAAAGGTGTGGTGTGTAGTATGTGCTTATTGCTGTAGGTAATGCATGTAGGGTCAGGGAAGCATTTAGGTTGTGTGCTGCAGTGGAATTGCTAGCACTGTTGTTATGTGCAGACGCATGAACAGGAATCGGCTGCGCACTTCACTCGGTGTGCGATTTACAGGGATGCGCACTTAGTATCTATTGCAGTGGCAACGGGTCAAAGGGACAATTGTAGGGGCGAGCGGCATGCTTGATCAGGAGAGCCTAAGCACCTTCCAGTCGCTGGAGTTTTTAATGTTGCGCTGTTGTAGGTAATGCAGCGTTTGCGCTGATAGTGGCATTTGCTAATGCCGGTCTGCGTTGACGATTTTCAGCCAGTGGGTTGTGGAAGCCAGGTGCGGTTTGGGTGTGGATGCGGATAAGCAGCCAATGTGGCGTAGGTGGTGTTTGGTACCACTGGTCCCCTAGACCTGTGTTGCGGAGTGTTGGTGGAGACTGGCAGGCATCCGTGAGTTTAGCCTGCATTGGCCTTAGGATGCTGAGTTGGCAGGTTTTTTGGAATTCAGTGGGAGTAGGGCTCCTGTGCTTAAATCTGCGTTGGTGTCGTCGTGTCGTATTGCATGTGGTCAAAGCAACAATGTCAATAGCAGCAATAGAACGGCTTATGTCAGTATGGGGCTATGCCGAATTGGTGCCTCATACAATGTAAAGGCGTGTTGCATGGCATGTGTTTGGAGAAGAGGTCAGTTGTTTTTATCGTATGGAATGATTATGCGAGCATGGCCATAAGACTAGAGTCGTTCTAGCACGGGCCCATCGGCTAGCACTTGCCGTCGCTTTGATGCGGAATTGATATGGAGGCTGTTGAACATTTGCACGCTGCATGGCTCGGGCAGTGCTCTCTGTGCATGCAAGGGTGTGGTGTGTAGTATGTGTTATTGCTGTAGGTAATGCATGTAGGGTCAGGGCAGCAGTTAGGTTGTGTGCTGCAGTGGGATGGTTAGCACTGTTGTTATGTGCAGACGCATGAACAGGAGTAGGCTACGCACTGCAGTCGATGTGTGTGTCACATGAATGCTCTTATACTATCTATTCCTGCAGTAGCATCTAAAAGGGAAAATTGTATTACCGCGGGACATGCTTGTTCAGGAGAGCCTAAGCACCATAGAGTCGCTGGAGGTCTTTGATGTTGCGCTGTTGTGGGTAATGCAGCGTTTGCGCTGATGGTGCGCAGTTGCTAATGCCGGCCTGCGTCGACGATTCTCAGTCAGTGGGTTGTGGAAGCCATGTGCGGTTTGGGTGTGGGTGCGGATAAGCAGCCAATGTGTCGTAGCTGGTGTTTGGAACCACTGGTCCCCTAGACCTGTGTTGCGGAGTGTTGGTGGAGACTGGCAGGCATCCGTGCATTTAGGCTGCTTTGGCCTTACGATGCTGTGTTGGCAGGTTGTTCGGAATCTAGTGGGAGTAGGGCTCCTGTGCTTAGATCTGCGTTGGTGTCGTCGTGTCATATCGCATGTGGTCAAAGCAACAATGTCAATAACAGCAATATAAGCGCTGATGTCAGTATTGGGCTATGCGGAATTGGTGCTTCATACAATGTGAAGGCGTGATGCATAGCATGTGTTTGGAGAATTGGTCAGTTGTTTTCAGCGCATGGAATGCTTATGCGAGCTTGGCCATAAGACTAGAGTGGTTCTAGCACGGGCCCATCGGCTAGCACATGCCGTCGCTTTGATGCAGAATTGATATGGAGGTTTATAAACATTTGCACGCTGCATGGAACTGGCGGTGCGCTGTGTGCATGCAAGGGTGTGGGGTGTAGTATGTGCTTATTGCTGTAGGTAATGCATGTAGGGTCAGGGGAGCATTTAGGTTGTGTGCTGCAGTGGGATGGTTAGCACTGTTGTTATGTGCAGGCGCATGAAAAGGAGTCGGCTGCTCACTGACCTCGATATGTGGGTCACACGAATACTCATTTATGATCAGCTGCAGTGGCACCAGGTGAAAAGGACAAGTGTAGGGTCGAGCGGCATGCTTGTTCAGGAGAGCCTAAGCACCTTCGAGTCGCTGGAGTTCTTTGATATTTCGTTGTCGTAGGTAATGCAGCCTTTGCGCTGATGATGCGCATTTGCTAATGCTGGTCTGCGTTGACGATTTTCAGCCAGTGGGTTGTGGAAGCCAGGTGCGGTTTGGGTGTGGATGCGGATAAGCAGGCAATGTGGCGTAGCTGGTGTTTGGTACCACTGGTCCCCTAGACCTGTGGTGCAGAGTGTTGGTGGAGACTGGCAGGCGTGGGTGCGTGCAGGCTGCTTTGGCCTTACGATGCTGAGTTGGCAGGTTGTTTGGAATTCAGTGGGAGTAGGGCTCCTGTGCTTAAATCTGCGTTGGTGTCGTTTCGTACTACATTTTGCCAAAGCAACAATGTCAATAGCAGCAATAGAACCGCTTATGTCAGTATGGGGCTTTGCGCACTTGGTGCTTCATACAATGTGAAGGCGTGCTGTATGGCATTTGTTTGGAGAAGTGGTCAGTTGTTTTTAGTGTATGGGATGCTTATGCGAGCATGGCCATAAGACTAGAGTGGTTCTAGCACGGGACCATCACACTTGCCGTCGCTTTGATGCGGAATTGAAATGGAGGCTGGCGAACATTTGCACGCTGCATGCGTCGAACAGCGCGCTCTGTGCATGCAACGGTGTGGGGTGTAGTATGTGCTTTTTGCTGTAGGTAATGCATGTAGGGTCGAGGCAGCATCTAGGTTGTGTGCTACAGTGGGATGGTTAGCACTGTTGTTATGTGCAGGCGCATGAACAGGAGTAGGCTGCGCACTGCACTCGATGTGTGGTTTAGGTTAATGCTCATATTTTATCTGTTGGAGTGGCCGCAGGTGAAGGGGACAAGTGTAGGGTCGAGCGGCATGCTTGTTCAGGAGAGCCTAAGCACCTTCCACTGCCTGGAGTTATTAATGCTTCCTTGTTGAACGTAATGCAGCGTTTGCACTGATTGTGCGCATTTGCTAATGCTGGTCTGCGTTGACGATTTTCAGTCAGTGGGTTGTGGAAGCCATGTGCGGTTTGGATGTGGGTGCGGATAAGCAGGCAATGTGGCGTAGCTGGTGTTTGGTACCACTGGTCCCCTAGACCTGTGGTGCGGAGTGTTGGTGGAGACAGGCAGGCATCCGTGCATTTAGGCTGCTTTGGCCTTACGATGCTGAGTTGGCAGGTTGTTTGGAATTCAGTGGGAGTAGGGCTCCTGTGCTTAAATCTGCGTTGGTGTCGTCGTGTCGTATTGCATGTGGTCAAAGCAACAATGTCAATAGCAGCAATAGAACCGCTTGTGTCAGAATGGGGCTATGCCGAATTGGTGCCTCATACAATGTAAAGGCGTGTTGCATGGCATGTGTTTGGAGAATTGGTCAGTTGTTTTTATCGTATGGAATGATTATGCGAGCATGGCCATAAGACTAGAGTCGTTCTAGCACGGGCTTATCGGCTAGCACTTGCCGTCGCTTTGATGCGGAATTGATATGGAGGCTGTTGAACATTTGCACGCTGCATCGCTCAGGCAGTGCGCTGTTTGCATGCAAAGGTGTGGGGCGTAGTATGTGTTATTGCTGTAGGTAATGCATGTAGGGTCAGGGGAGCATTTAGGTTGTGTGCTGCAGTGGGATGGTTAGCACTGTTGTTATGTGCAGACGCATGAACAGGAGTAGGCTACGCGCTGCACTCGATATGTGGTTTAGGTGAATGCTCATAGATTATCTATTGCTGTGGTAGCAGGTGAAGGCACAATTGTAGGTGCGAGCGGCATGCTTGTTCAGGAGAGCCTAAGCACCCTAGAGTCGCTGGAATGGTTTGAAGGCTCGGTGTTGTAGCTAATGCAGCGTTTGCACTGATAGTGCGCATTTTCTAATGCTGGTCTGCGTCGACGATTTTTAGCTAGTGGGTTGTGGAAGCCATGTGCGGTTTGGGTGTGGATGCGGATAAGCAGGCAATGTGGCGTAGGTGGGGTTTGGCACCACTGGTCCCCTAGACCTGTGGTGCGGATTGTTGGTGGAGACAGGCAGGCGTCGGTGTGTGTAGGCTGCTTTGGCATTAGGATGCTGAGTTGGCAGGTGGTTTGGAATCTAGTGGCAGCAGGGCTCTTGTGCTTGAATCTGCGTTGGTGTCGTTTCGTACTACATTTTGCCAAAGCAACAATGTCAATAGCAACAATGTAAGCGCTTATGTGAGTATGGGGCTATGCCGAATTGGTGCCGCACACAGCGTGGCGGCTTGTTGCATGGCATTTGTTTGGAGAAGTGGTCAGTTGTTTTTAGCGCATGGAGTGCTTATGTGAGCTTGGCCATAAGACTAGAGTGGTTCTAGCACGGGCCCATCGGCTAGCACATGCCGTCGCTTTGATGCAGAATTGATATGGAGGCTGTTGAACATTTGCACGCTGCATGCGTTGAACAGTGCGCTGTTTGCATGCAAAGGTGTGAGGTGTAGTATGTGTTATTGCTGTAGGTAATGCATGTAGGGTCGAGGCAGCATCTAGGTTGTGTGCTACAGTGGGATGGTTAGCACTGTTGTTATGTGCAGGCGCATGAACAGGAGTAGGCTGCGCACTTCACTCCATGCGTTTCTCACATAAGTGCTCATGAGGTATGTGTTGGATGGGCAGTAGGTGAAAGGGACAATTGTAGGTGCGAGCGGCATGCTTGTTCAGGAGAGCCTAAGCACCTTCCACTGCATGGACTTTTTAATGTTTCGTTGTTTTAGGTAATGCACCGTTTGCGCTGATGGTGCGCATTTGCTAATGCTGGTCTGCGCTGACGCGTTTCAGGGAGTGAGTTGTAGAAGCCATGTGCCGCTTCGGTGTGGGTGCGGATAAGCAACCAATGTGTCGTAGCTGGTGTTTGGAACCACTGGTCCCCTAGACCTGTGGTGCAGAGTGTTGGTGGAGACTGGCAGGCATACGTGCGTTTGCGGTGCATTGGCATTACGATGCTGAGTTGGCAGATTGTTTGGAATCGAGTGGGAGTAGGGCTCCTGTGCTTAAATCTACGTTGGTGTCGTCGTGTCGTATTGCATGTGGTCAAAGCAACAATGTCAATAGCAGCAACAGAACCGCTTATATCAGTATGGGGCTATGCCGAATTGATGCTTCATACAATGTGGCCGCGTGTTGCATGCTATGTGTTTGGAGAAGAGGTCAGTTGTTTTTAGCGTATGGAATGCTTATGCGAGCATGGCCATAAGACTAGAGTGGTTCTAGCACGGGCTTATCGGCTAGCACATGCCGTCGCTTTGATGCGGAATTGATATGGAGGCTGTTGAACATTTGCACGCTGCATGCGTCGAGCAGTGCGTTCTGTGCATGAAAAGGTGTGGGGTGTAGTGTGTGTTATTGCTGTAGGTAATGCATGAAGGATCAGGGCAGCATCTAGCTTGTGTGTAGCAGTGGAATGACTAGCAGTGTTATTGTGTGCAGGCCCATGCACAGCAGTAGGCTGCGAACTGCACTCGATGTCTGTCTCACACGGATGCGCGTATACTACCTGTTGCTGTGGTAGCATATAAAAGGGAAAATTAGAACACTGGTGGGCATGCTCGTTCAGGAGAGCCTAATCGCCATAGAGGCGCTGGAATGGTTCGAAGATTTGTACTTAATGCAGCGTTTGCGCTGATGGTGCGCATTTGCTGATGCCGGTCTGCGTTGACGATTTTTAGCTAGTGGGTTGTCGAAGCCATGTGCGGTTTGGGTGTGGATGCGGATGAGCAGCCAATGTGCCGTAGGTGGTGTTTGGTACTACTGGTCCCCTAGACCTGTGGTGCGGAGTTTTGCTGGAGATTGCCAGGCGTCGTGCGTTTGCGGTGCATTGGCATTACGATGCTGAGTTGGCAGATTGTTTGGAATCCAGTGGGAGTAGGGCCCCTGTGCTTAGGTCTGCGTTGGTGTCGTCGTGTCTATTGTATGTGATCAAAGCAACAATGTCAATAGCCGTAATAGAACCTCTTATGTCATTATGGGGCTATCCGCACTTGATGCTTCATACAATGCGGAGACGTGTTGTCTAGCATTTGTTTGGAGAAGTGGTCAGTTGTTTTTAGCGTATGGAATGCTCATGCGAGCTTGGGTATAAGACTAGAGTGGTTCTAGCACGGGCCCGTCGCCTAGCACATGCCGTCGCATTGATGCGGAAATTGATATGGAGGCTGGCGAACATTTGCACGCTGCATGGCTCAGCCAGTGCGCTTTTTGATTCAAAGGTGTGGTGTGTAGTATGTGCTAATTGCTGTAGGTAATGCATGTAGGATCAGGGCAGCATCTAGCTTGTGTGCTACAGTGCGATGGTTAGCACTGTTGTTATGTGCAGGCGCATGAACAGGAGTAGGCTGCGCACTGCACTGCATGCGTGTTTCTAGTGAACGCTCATATATTATCTGTTGGAGTGATAGCAGGTGGAATGGAAAACTTTGGGTGCGTGCGGCATGCTTGTTCAGGTGAGCCTAAGCACCTTCCAGTCGCTGGAGTTTTTGCATGCTTCAGTGTTGTACTTAATGCAGCGTTTGCGCTGATGATGCGCATTTGCTAATGCTGGTCTGCGTCGACGATTGGCAGTTAGTGGGTTGTGGAAGCCATGTGCGGTTTGGGTGTGGATGCGGATAAGCAGCCAATGTGTCGTAGCTGGTGTTTGGAACCACTGGTCCCATAGACCTGTGGTGCGGAGTGTTGGTGGAGACAGGCAGGCATCCGTGCATTTAGCCTGCTTTGGCATTACCATGCTGAGTTGGCAGGTGTTTTGGAATTCAGTGGGAGTAGGGCTCCTGTGCTTAAATCTGCGTTGGTGTCGTTGTGTCGTATTGCATGTGGTCAAAGCAACAATGTCAATAGCAGCAATAGAACCGCTTATGTCAGTATTGGGCTATGCCGGATTGTTGCTTCATATAATGTCGAGGCCTGGTTATATTGTGTGGGTTTGGAGAATTGGTCAGTTGTTTTTAGCGTATGGAATGCTTATGCGAGCATTGCGATAAGACTAGAGTGGTTCTAGCACGGGCCCATCGGCTAGCACTTGCCGTCGCTTTGATGCGAAATTGATATGGAGGCTGATGAACATTTGCATGCTGTATGCATCCAGCAGTGCGCTGTTTGCATGCAAAGGTGTGGGGTGTAGTATGTGTTATTGCTGTAGGTAATGCATGTAGGGTCAAGGCAGCATCTAGCTTGTGTGTTGCAGTGGCATAGCTAGCACTGTTGTTATGTGCAGGCGCATGAACAGCAATAGGCTGCGCACTGCAATCGATATGGTGTCACATGGTTGCTCACGTATGATCTATTGCAGTGACAGCAGGCGGAAGCGACAATTGTAGGGGCGAGCGGCATGCTTGTTCAGGTGAGCCTAAGCACCCTAGAGTAGCTGGAGTTCTTTGATGATTCGGTGTTGTACGTAATTCAGCGTTTGCGCTGATAGTGCGCACTTGCTAACGCTGGTCTGCGTCGATGATTTTTAGGGAGTGGGTTGTGGAAGCCAGGTGCGGTTTGGGTGTGGGTGCGGATAAGCAGCCAATGTGGCGTAGGTGGTGTTTGGAACCACTGGTACCCTAGACCTGTGGTGCGGAGTGTTGGTGGAGACTGGCAGGCGTGCGTGCGTGTAGGCTGCATTGGCATCACGATGCTGAGTTGGCAGGTTGTTTGGAATTCAGTGGGAGTAGAGCTCCTCTGCTTATATCTGCGTTGGTGTCGTTGTTTCGGATTACATGTGGTCAAAGCAACAATGTCAATAGCAGCAATAGAACCGCTTATGTTAGTATGGGGCTATGCGGACTTGGTGCTTCACACAATGCGGAGGACGGCTGCGTGGCATGGGTTTAGAGAAGTTGTTAGTTGCTTTTTTAGCATATGGAATGCTTATGCGAGCATGGCCATAAGACTAGAGTGGTTCTAGCACCGGCCATCGGCTAGCACTTGCCGTCGCTTTGATACGGAATTGATATGGAGGCTGTTGAACATTTGCACGCTGCATGGCTCGGGCTGTGCGCTGTTTGCATGCAAAGGTATGGGGTGGAGTATGTGTTTTGCTGTAGGCAATGCATGTAGGGTCAGGGGAGCATCTAGGTTGTGTGTTGCAGTGGAATGGCTAGCACTGTTGTTATGTGCAGGCACGTGAACAGGAGTAGGCTGCGCACTGCACTCGATGTCTGTCTCACATGGATGCTCATATGCTTTTCATTCCAGTGGCAGTAGGTGAAAGGGACAATTGTAGGGGCAAGCGGCATTCTTGTTCAGGAGAGCCTAAGCACCTTCCAGTCGCTGGAATTCTTCGATGATTCGGTGTTGTACGTAATGCAGCGTTTGCACTGATGGTGCGCATTTGCTAATGCCGGTCTGCCCTGACGATTTTCAGGCAGTGGGTTGTGGAAGCCATGTGCGGCTTGGGTGTCGATGCGAATAAGCAGCCAATGTGGCCTAGCTGGTGTTTGGCACCACTGGTACCCTAGACCTGTGGTGCGGAGTGTTGGTGGAGACTGGCAGGCATCCGTGCATTTAGGCTGCTTTGGCATTACGATGCTGAGTTGGCAGGTTGTTTGGAATTCAGTGGGAGTAGGGCTCCTGTGCTTAAATCTGCGTTGGTGTCGTCGTGTCGTATTGCGTGTGGTCAAAGCAACAATGTCAATAGCAGCAATAGAACCGCTTATGTCAGCATGGGGCTATGCGGACTTGGTTTTATATACTATCCGGAGGTCAGGTGGACGGTATGGGTTTGGAGAATTGGTCAGTTGTTTTTAGCGTATGGAATGCTTATGCGAGGATGGCCATAAGACTAGAGTGGTTCTAGCACGGGCTTATCGGCTAGCGCTTGCCGTCGCTTTGATGCGGAATCAAAATGGAGGCTGGTGAACATTTGCATGCTGCATGGCTCGGGAGGTGCGCCCTTTGCATGCAAAGGTATGGGGTGTAGTATCTGCTTTTTCTTGTAGGTAATGCATGTAGGGTCAAGGCAGCATCTAGATTGTGTGCTGCAGTGGGATGCCTAGGACTGTTGTTATGTGCAGGCGCATGAACAGGAGTAGGCTGCGCACTGCACTCGATGGGAGTGTGATATCGTTGCTCGTATATGATGAAACACAGTGGCCGAAGGTGAAGGGACAATTGTAGGGGCAAGCGGCATTCTTGTTCAGGAGAGCCTAAGCACCTTCCAGTCGCTGTACTTCTTTAATTTTGCGCTGTTGTACGTAATGCAGCGTTTGCGCCGAATACTTCGCACTTGCTAATGCTGGTCTGCCCTGACGAGTTCCAGACAGTGGGTTGTGGAAGCCAGGTGCGGTTTGGGTGTGGGTGCGGATAAGCAGCCAATGTGGCGTAGCTGGTGTTTGGAACCACTGGTCCCATAGACCTGTGGTGCGGAGTGTTGGTGGAGACTGGCAGGCATCCGTGCATTTAGGCTGCTTTGGCATTACGATGCTGAGTTGGCAGGTTGTTTGGAATTCAGTGGGAGTAGGGCCCCTGTGTTTAAATCTGCGTTGGTGTCGTCGTGTCGTATTGCATGTGGTCAAAGCAACAATGTCAATAGCAGCAATAGAACCGCTTATATCAGTATAGGGCTATGCCGAATTGGTGTTTCATACAATATCCAGGCTTGTTCTATGGCGTGTGTTCGGAGAAGAGGTCAGTTGTTTTTAGCGGATGGAATGCTTATGCGAGCTTGGGTATAAGACTAGAGTGGTTCTAGCACGGGCCATCGGCTAGCACATGCCGTCGCTTTGATGCAGAATTGATATGGAGGCTGATGAACATTTGCATGCTGTATGCATCGAACAGTGCGCTCTTTGCATGCAAAGGTGTGGGGTGGAGTATGTGTTTTACTGTAGGTAATGCATGTAGGGTCAAGGCAGCATCTAGGTTGTGTGTTGCAGTGGGATGGTTAGCACTGTTGTTATGTGCAGGCGCATGAACAGTAGTAGGCTGCGCACTGCAATCGATATGGTGCTTAGCCGAATGCTCATATATGATCTAATGCAGTGGCCGAAGTTGAAAGCGACAATTGTAGGGGCGAGCGGCATGCTTGTCCAGGAGAGCCGAAGCACCTTGCAGTGCCTGGAGTTCTTTGGTGAGTCGGTATTGTACGTAATGCAGCGTTTGCACTGATGGTATGCAATCTCTAATGCCGGTCTGCCCTGACGATTTCTAGCCAGTGGGTTGTGGAAGCCAGGTGCGGTTTGGGTGTGGGTGCGGATAAGCAGCCAATGTGTCGTAGCTGGTGTTTGGTACCACTGGTCCCCTAGACGTGTGGTGCGGAGTGTTGGTGGAGACTGGCAGGCGTCCGTTCGTGTAGGCTGCTTTGGCATTACGATGTTGAGTTGGCATGTGGTTTGGAATTCAGTGGGAGTAGGGCTCCTGTGCTTAGATCTGTGTTGGTGTCGTTGTTTCGGATTACATGTGGTCAAAGCAACAATGTCAATAGCAGCAACAGAACCGCTTATGTCAGTATGGGGCTATGCGGACTTGGTTTTATATACTATCCGGAGGTCAGGTGGACGGTATGGGTTTGGAGAATTGGTCAGTTGTTTTTAGCGTATGGAATGCTTATGCGAGGATGGCCATAAGACTAGAGTGGTTCTAGCACGGGCCCATCGCCTTGCACTTGCCGTCGCTTTGATGCGGAATTGAAATGGAGGCTGATGAGTATTTGCACGCTGCATGGCTCGAGCAGTGTGCTCTTTGCATGCAAAGGTATGTGGTGTCGTACGTGCTTATTGCTGTAGGTAATGCATGTAGGGTCAAGGCAGCATCTAGGTTGTGTGCTGCAGTGGGATGGCTAGCACTGTTGTTATGTGCAGTTGCATGAACAGCAGTGGCCTGCGCACTGCATTCCATGTCTTTCTCACATGGATGATCATAGGTTATCTATTGCAGTGGCAGCAGGTGAAAAGGACAATTGTAGGGGCGAGCGGCATGCTTGTTCAGGAGAGCCTAAGCACCTTCCACTGCCTGGAGTTTTCAATGTTTCGCTGTTGTACGTAATGCAGCGTTGGCGCTGATAGTGCGCATTTGCTAATGCCGGTCCACGTTGACGATGTTCAGGCAGTGGGTAGTGGAAGTCAGGTGCGGTTTGGGTGTAGGTGTGGATAAGCAGCCAGTGTGGCGTGGGTGGTCTCTTGTACCACTGGTCCCCTAGACCTGTGGTGCGGAGTGTTGGTGGAGACTGGCAGCTATCCGTGCATTTAGGCGGCTTTGGCATTACGATGCTGAGTTGTCAGGTTGTTTGGAATCCAGTGGCAGTAGGGTTGCTGTGCTTGAATTTGCATTGGTGTCGTCGTGTCGTATTGCATGTGGTCAAAGCAACAATGTCAATAGCAGCACTACAAGCGCTTGTCTCAGTAAAGGGGTATACGCACTTAGTTCTATACAATATCTGAAGGTTCGGTGGATAGTTTATGTTTGCAGAAGTGGTCAGTTATTTTTAGCGCATGGAATGCTTATGCGAGGATGGCCATAAGACTAGAGTGGTTCTAGCACGGGCCCATCGGCTAGCACTTGCCGTCGCTTTGATGCGGAATTGATATGGAGGCTGGTGGACATTTGCACGCTGCATGGCTCGGGAGGTGCGCCCTTTGCATGCAAAGGTATGGGGTGTAGTATGTGTTTTTGCTGCAGGTAATGCATGTATGGTCAGGGCAGCATCTATGTTGTGTGCTGCAGTGGGATGGCTAGCACTGTTGTTATGTGCAGGCGCATGAACAGTAGTAGGCTGCGCACTGCACTAGATGTGCGTGTAACATGGTTGCTCGTATATGATGAAACACAGTGGCAGCAGATGAAAGGGAAAATTGCAGGGGCGTGTGGCATGCTTGTTCAGGAGAGCCTAAGCACCTTCCAGTCGCTGTACGTCTTTAATGATTCGCTGTTGTACGTAACGCAGCGTTTGCGTTGATGGTGCGCATTTGCTAATGCTGGTCTGCGTTGACGACTTTTAGCTAGTGGGTTGTGGAAGCCATGTGCGGTTTGGGTGTGGGTGCGGATAAGCAGCCAATGTGGCGTAGCTGGTGTTTGGTACCACTGGTCCCCTAGACCTGTGGTGCGGAGTGTTGGTGGAGACTGACAGGCGTCCGTTCGTTTGTGGTGCATTGGCCTTACGATGCTGAGTTGGCAGGTTGTCTGGAAGCCAGTGGGAGTAGGCCTCCTATGCTTAGATTTGCGTTGGTGTCGTCGTGTCGTATTGCATGTGCCCTCAAGAACGGTGCCAATAGCAGCAATAGAACCGCTTATGTCAGTATTGGGCTCTGCCGAATTGGTACTTCATACAATCTGTGTAGGCTCGGTCTATCGCATTTTAATGGAGAAGTGGTCAGTTGTTTTTAGCGTATGGAATGCTTATGCGAGCTTGGCCATAAGACTAGAGTGGTTCTAGCACGGGCCCATCGGCTAGCACTTGCCGTCGCGTTGGTGCGAATTCGATTTGGGTCCTGGTAAACATTTGCACGCTGCATGGCTCGGGCAGTAAGCTCTGTGCATGCAAAGGTGTGGGATGTAGTATGTGTTTTGCTGTAGGTAGTGCATCTAGGGTCAGGGCAGCATCTAGGTTGTGTGCTGCAGTGGGATGGTTAGCACTGCTGTTATGTGCAGGCGCATGAACAGTAGTAGGCTGCTTACTGCACGCTAAGCGTGTCTCACATGGATGCTCACAAATTATCCAATGCAGTGGCAGCAGCTGGAATGGACAATTGTAGGGGCGAGTAGCATGCTTGTTCAGGAGAGCCTAAGCACCTTCCAGTCGCTGGAGTTCTTTGATGTTTCGTTGTTGTACGTAATGCAGCGTTTGCGCTGATGGTTCGCATCTGCTAATGCTGGTCTGCGTTGACGATTTTCAGTTCGTGGGTTGTGGAAGCCAGGTGCGGTTTGGGTGTGGGTGCGGATAAGCAGCCAATGTGGCGTAGGTGGTGTTTGGTACCACTGGTCCCCTAGACCTGTGGTGCAGAGTGTTGGTGGAGATTAGCAGGCGTGCGTGCGTGTAGGCTGCTTTGGCATTACGATGCTGAGTTCGCAGGTGATTTGGAATCCAGTGGGAGTAGGGCTCCTGTGTTTAAATCTGCGTTGGTGTCGTTGTGTCGTATTGCATGTGGTCAAAGCAACAATGTCAATAGCAGCAACAACACCGCTTATGTCAGCATTGGGCTATGCCGAATTGGTGTTTCATACAATGTAAAGGCGTGTTGCATGGCATGTGTTTGGAGCAGTGGTCAGTTGTTTTTAGTGTATGAAATGCTTATGCGAGCTTGGGTATAAGACTAGAGTGGTTCTAGCACGGGCCCATCGGCTTGCACATGCCGTCGCATTGATGCGGAATTGATATGGAGGCTGGTGAACATTTGCACGCTGCATGCCACAGGAAGTGCGCTGTTTGCATGCAAAGGTGTAGGGTGTAGTATGTGCTTATTGCTGTAGGTAATGCATGTAGGGTCAGGGCAGCATCTAGGTTGTGTGCTGCAGTGGAATGGCTAGCACTGTTGTTATGAGCAGGCACATGAACAGTAGTAGGCTGCGCACTGCACTCCATGTGTATCTCACATGGATGCTCATATGGTATCTATTGCAGTGGCAGCAGGTGAAAGGTACAATTGTAGGGGCGAGCGGCATGCTTGTTCAGGAGAGCCTAAGCACTTTTCAGTCGCTGGAGTTGTTTAGTGTTTCGCTGTTGTAGGTAATGCAGCGTTTGCCCTGAGGGTGCGCATTTGGTACTGCCGGTCTGCCCTGACGATTTCTAGCCAGTGGGTTGTGGAAGCCAGGTGCGGTTTGGGTGTGGGTGCGGATAAGCAACTAATGTGTCGTAGCTGGTGTTTGGCACCACTGGTCCCCTAGACCTGTGGTGCGGAGTGTTGGTGGAGACTGACAGGCGTCCGTGCATTTAGCTGACTTTAGCATTACCATGCTGAGTTGGCAGGTTGTTTGGAATCTAGTCGCAGTCCGGCTCCTGTGCTTATATCTGCGTTGGTGTCGTCGTGTCGTATTGCATGTGGTCAAAGCAACAATGTCAATAGCAGCAATAGAACCGCTGATGTCAGCATTGGGCTATGCCGAATTGCTGCTTCATACAATCTGCGTAGGCTCGGTGCATTGCATGTGTTTAGAAAATTGGTCAGTTGTTTTTAGCGTATGGAATGCTCATGCGAGCTTGGCCATAAGACTAGAGTGGTTCTAGCACGGGCCCATCGGCCAGCACATGCAGTGGCTTTGATGCGGAATTGATATGGAGGCTGGTGAACAATTGCACGCTGCATGGCTCGGGCAGTGAGCAGTTTTATTCGAACGTGTGGGGTGTGGTATGTGCTTTTTGCTGTAGGTAATGCATGTATGGTCAAGGCAGCATCTATGTTGTGTGCTGCAGTCGGATGGTTAGCACTGCTGTTATGTGCAGGCGCATAAACAGGAGTAGGCTGCGCACTGCACTCCATGTCTGTCTCGCATGGATGATCGTAGGTTATCTATTGCAGTGGCAGCAGGTGAAGGGACAATTGTAGGGGCGAGCGGCATGCTTGTTCAGGAGAGCCTAAGCACCATAGAATCTTTGTACTTATTTGATGTTTCGCTGTTGTAGGTAATGCAGCGTTTGCGCTGATGGTGCCCATTTGCTAATGCCGACCTGCGTTGACGAGTTCCAGTTAGTGCGTTGTAGAAGTCATGTGCGGTTTGGGTGTGGGTGCGGATAAGCAGGCAATGTGGCGTAGGTGGTGTTTGGAACCACTGGTCCCCTAGACCTGTGGTGCGGAGTATCGGTGAAGATTGGCAGGCGTCCGTGCGTTTAGGCTGCTTTGGCCTTACGATGCTGAGATGGCAGGTGGTTTGGAATTCAGTGGCAGTAGGGCTCCTGTGCTTAAATCTGCGTTGGTGTCGTCATGTCGTATTGCATGTGGTCAAAGCAACAATGTCAATAGCAGCAATAGCACCGCTTATGTCAGTATGGGGCTATGCCGAGTCGGTGCTTCATACATTGTGCAGGCTTGTTGCATGCGATGTGCTTGGAGACGTGGTCAGTTGTTTTTAGCGTATGGAATGCTCATGCGAGCTTGGCCATAAGACTAGAGTGGTTCTAGCACGGGCCCATCGGCTAGCACTTGCTGTCGCTTTAATGCGGAATTGATATGGAGGCTGATGAACATTTGCATGCTGCATGGCTCGGACAGTGCGCTGTTTGCGTGCAAAGGTGTGGGTTGTAGTATGTGCTTATTGCTGTAGGTAATGCATGTAGGGTCAGGGCAGCATCTAGGTTGTGTGCTACAGTGGGATGGCTAGCACTGTTGTTATGTGCAGGCGCATGAACAGGAGTAGGCTGCGCACTGCACTCCATGTGTATCTCATATGGGTGCTCATATGTTATCTATTGCAATGGCGGAAGGTGGAATGGACAATTGTAGGGGCGAGCGGCATGCTTGTTCAGGAGAGCCTAAGCACCATAGAATCTTTGTACTTATTTGATGTTTTGCTGTTGTAGGTAATGCAGCGTTTGCCCTGATGGTGAGCATTTGCTAATGCTGGTCTGCGTTGACGGTTTTCAGGCAGTGGGTTGTGGAAGCCATGTGCGGTTTGGGTGTGGGTGCGGATAAGCAGCTAATGTGGCGTAGCTGGTGTTTGGTACCACTAGTCCCCTAGACCTGTGGTGCGGAGTGTTGGTGGAGACAGGCAGGCGTCCCTGCGTTTAGGCTGCTTTGGCATTACGATGCTGAGTTGGCATGTGGTTTGGAAATCAGTGGCAGCAGGGCTCCTGTGTTTAAATCTGCGTTGGTGTCGTCGTGTCGTATTGCATGTGGTCAAAGCAACAATGTCAATAGCAGCAATAGAACCGCTTATGTCAGTATTGGACTATGCGGACTTGGTGCTTCATACAAGGTATATTCGTGCTGTATGGAATGTGTTTGGAGAGGTTGTCAGTCGTTTTTAGCGTATGGAATGCTTATGCGAGCTTGGGTATAAGACTAGAGTGGTTCTAGCACGGGCCCATCGGCTAGCACTTGCTGTCGCTTTGATGCGGAATTGATATGGAGGCTGGTGAACATTTGCACGCTGTATGGCTCAGCAAGTGCGCTGTTTGCATGCAAAGGTGTGGGGTGTAGTATGTGTTATTGCTGTAGGTAATGCATGTAGGGTAAGGGCAGCATCTATGTTGTGTGCTGCAGTGGGATGGCTAGCACTGTTGTTACGTGCAGGCGCATGAACAGCAGTAGGCTGCGGACTGCACTCGATGTGTGGTTAAGGTAAATGCTCATATGGCATCTATTGCAGTGGCAGCAGGTGAACAGCAGGTGTTTGGGACAATTGTAGGGGCGAGTAGCATGCTTGTTCAGGAGAGCCTAAACACCTTCCAGTCGCTGGAATTCTTCGATGTTTCGCTGTTGTACGTAATGCAGCATTTTGGTTGATGGTGCGCATTTGCTAATGCTGGTCTGCGTTGACGGTTTTCAGGCAGTGGGTTGTGGAAGCCAGGTGCGGTTTGGGTGTCTGTGCGAATAAGCAGCTAATGTGGCGTAGCTGGTGTTTGGTACCACTGGTACCCTAGACCTGTGGTGCGGAGCGTTGGTGGAGACTTGCAGGCATCCGTGCGTTTAGGCTGCTTTGGCATTACGATGCTGAGTTGGCAGGTTGTTTGGAATCTAGTGGCAGTAGGGCTCCTGTGCTTAAATCTGCGTTGGTGTCGTCGTGTCGTATTGCATGTGGTCAAAGCAACAATGTCAATAGCAGCAATAGAACCGCTTATGTCAGTATGGACCTATGCGGACTTGGTTTTATATACTATCCGGAGGTCAGGTGGACGGTATGTGTTTGGAGAATTGGTCAGTTGTTTTTAGCGTATGGAATGATTATGCGAGCATGGCCATAAGACTAGAGTGGTTCTAGCACGGGCTTATCGGCTAACACTTGCTGTCGCTTTGATGCGGAATTGAAATGGAGGCTGTTGAACATTTGCACGTTGCATGCCTCGGGCAGTGCGCTCTGTGCATGCAAAGTTGTGGAGTGTAGTATGTGTTATTGCTGTAGGTAATGCATGTATGGTCAGGGCAGCATCTATGTTGTGCGCTGCAGTGGGATGGCTAGCACTGTTGTTATGTGCAGGCGCATGAAAAGGAGTCGGCTGTGCACTACACTGCATCTGTGTGTCACATGGATGCTCTTGTGTTATCCAATGCAGTGGCAGCAGGTGTTTGGGACAATTGTAGGGGCGAGCGGCATGCTTGTTCAGGAGAGCCTAAGCACCTTCGAGTTGCTGGAGTTCTTTGATGTTTCGCTGTTGTACTTAATGAAGCATCTGCACTGATGGTGAGCATTTGCTAATGTCGGTCTGCGTTGACGATTTTCAGTACGTGGGTTGTGGAAGCCAGGTGCGGTTTGGGTGTGGGTGCGGATAAGCAGCCAATGTGGCGCAGGTGGTGTTTGGTACCACTGGTCCCATAGACCTGTGGTACGGAGTGTTGGTGGAAATGGCCAGGCGTCCCTGCGTTTAGGCTGCTTTGGCCTTACGATGCTGAGTTGGCAGGTTGTTTGGAATCCAGTGGGAGTAGGGCTCCTGTGCTTATATCTGCGTTGGTGTCGTCGTGTCGTATTGCATGTGGTCAAAGCAACAATGTCAATAGCAGCAATAGAACCGCTTATGTCAGTATTGGGCTATGCCGAATCGATGCTTCATACATTGTGGAGGCCTGTTGCATGGCGTGTCTTTGGAGAGGTGGTCAGTTGTTTTTAGCGTATGGAATGCTTATGCGAGCATGGCCATAAGACTAGAGTGGTTCTAGCACGGGCTTATCGGCTAGCACTTGCTGTCGCTTTGATGCGGAATTGATATGGAGGCTGTTGAACATTTGCACGCTGCACGGCTCGGGCTGTGCGCTGTTTGCGTGCAAAGGTGTGGGGTGTAGCATGTGCTTTTGCTATAGATAATGCATATGGGGTCAGGGCAGCATTTAGGTTGTGTGCTGCAGTGGGATGGTTAGCACTGTTGTTATGTGCAGGCGCATGAACAACAGTCGGCTGCGCACTGACCTCGATGTTTGCAGATGAATGCTGATGTATAATCTAATGCAGTGGCCGAAGGTGAAATGGACAACTGTAGGGGCGAGCGGCATGCTTGCTCAGGAGAGCCTAAGCACCTTCCAGTGGCTGTAGTTCTTTGATGTTTCGCTGTTGTGCGTAATACAGGGTTTGCACTGATGGTGCGCATTTGCTAACGTCGGTCTGCGTTGACGATTTTCAGCCAGTGGGTTGTGGAAGCCCTGTGCGGTTTGGGTGTGGGTGCGGATAAGCAGGCAATGTGTCGGAAGTGGTGTTTGGTACCACTGGTCCCCTAGACCTGTGGTACGGAGTGTTGGTGGAGACTTGCAGGCATCCGTGCGTTTAGGCGACTTTGGCAGGACGATGCTGAGTTGGCAGGTTGTTCGGAATCCAGTGGCAGTAGGGCTCCTGTGTTTAAATCTGCGTTGGTGTCGTCGTGTCGTATTGCATGTGGTCAAAGCAAGAATGTCAATAGCAGCAATAGAACCGCTTATGTCAGTATTGGACTATGCGGACTTGGTGCTCTATACAATGTGGAGGCTTGTTGTATTGCATTTGTTTGGAGAATTGGTCAGTTGTTTTTAGCGTATGGAATGCTTATGCGAGCTTGGCCATAAGACTAGAGTGGTTCTAGCACGGGCTTATCGGCTAGCACATGCCGTCGCTTTGATGCAGAATTGATATGGAGGCTGGTGAACATTTGCACGCTGCATGTCTATGGCCGTGTGCTCTTTGCATGCAAAGGTGTGGCGTGTAGTGGGTGCTTTTTGCTGTAGGTAATGCATGTAGGGTCAGGGCAGCATCTAGGTTGTGTGCTGCAGTGGGATGGTTAGCACTGCTGTTATGTGCAGGCGCATGAACAGCAGTAGGCTGCGCACTGCACTCGATGTGAGTCTCACAAGGTAGACCATATATGATCTATTGCAGTGGCCGAAGGTGCAGGAGACAACTGTAGGGGCGAGCGCCATGCTGGCTCACAAGAGCTTAAGCACCTTCGAGTTGCTGGAGTTCTTTGATGTTTCGTTGGTGTACTTAATGCAGCGTTTGGGCTGATGGTGCGCATTTGCTAATGCTGGTCTGCGTTGACGATTTCCAGGTCGTGGGTTGTGGAAGCCAGGTGCGGTTTGGGTGTCTGTGCGAATAAGCAGCCAATGTGGCGTAGCTGGTGTTTGGTACCACTAGTCCCCTAGACCTGTGGTGCGGAGTGTTGGTGGAGACAGGCAGGCGTCCCTGCGTTTAGGCTGCTTTGGCACTACGATGCTGAGTTGGCATGTGGTTTGGAATTCAGTGGCAGTGCGGCTCCTGTGTTTAAATCTGCGTTGGTGTCGTCGTGTCGTATTGCATGTGGTCAAAGCAAGAATGTCAATAGCAGCAATAGAACCGCTTATGTCAGTATTGGGCTATGCGGACTTGGTGCTTCATACAATATGGAGCCGTGCTGTATGGCATGTGTTCGCAGAGGTGGTCAGTTGTTTTTAGCGTATGGAATGCTTATGCGAGCTTGGGTATAAGACTAGAGTGGTTCTAGCACGGGCTTATCGGCTAGCACTTGCTGTCGCTTTGATGTGGAATTGATATGGAGGCTGTTGAACATTTGCACGCTGCATGCATCGAACAGTGGGCTGTTTGCATGCAAAGGTGTGGTGTGTAGTATGTGTTATTGCTGTAGTTAATGCATGTATGGTCAGGGCAGCAGCTGGCTTGTACGGTACAATGGAATGGCTAGGGCTGTTGTTACGTGCAGGCGCATGAACAGCAGTAGGTTGCGCACTGACGTCAATGTCTGAAGATGAATGCTCACATGTTATCTATTGCAGTAGCCAAAGGTGGAATGGACAATTGTGGGGGCGAGCGGCATGCCTGGTCAGGAGAGCCTAAGCACCCTAGAGTCTCTGTACTTATATGATGATTCACTGTTGTACGTAATGCAGCGTTTGCACTGATGATGCGCATTTGCTAATGCTGGTCTGCGTCGACGATTTTCAGACAGTGGGTTGTGGAAGCCAGGTGCGGTTTGGGTGTGGGTGCGGATAAGCAGCCAATGTGTCGGAAGTGGTGCTTGGTACCACTGGTCCCCTAGACCTGTGGTGCGGAGCGTTGGTGGAGACAGGCAGGCATCCGTGCGTTTAGGCTGCTTTGGCATTACGATGCTGAGTTGGCAGGTTGTTCGGAATCTAGTGGCAGTAGGGCTCCTGTGTTTAAATCTGCGTTGGTGTCGTCGTGTCGTATTGCATGTGGTCAAAGCAACAATGTCAATAGCAGCAATAGAACCGCTTATGTCAGTATTGGACTATGCGGACTTGGTGGCTCATACAATATGGAGGCCCGTTGCATGGTATGTGTTTGGAGAATTGGTCAGTTGTTTTTAGCGTATGGAATGATTATGCGAGCATGGCCATAAGACTAGAGTGGTTCTAGCACGGGCTTATCGGCTAGCACTTGCCGCCGCTTTGATGCGGAATTGAAATGGAGGCTGGTGAACATTTGCACGCTGCATGAATCAGGTAGAGCGCTCTTCGCATGCAAAGGTGTAGGGTGTAGTATGCGTTTTTGCTGTAGGTAGTGCATGTATGGTCAGGGCAGCATCTATGTTGTGTGCTGCAGTGGGAGGGTTAGCACTGTTGTTACGTGCAGGCGCATGAACAGCAGTCGGCTGCGCACTGTACTCCATGTGTGTCTCACTTGGATGCTCATATGTTATCTATTGCAGTGGCAGCAGGTGAAAAGGACAATTGTAGGGGCGAGCGGCATGCTTGTTCAGGAGAGCCTAAGCACCTTCGAGTTGCTGGAGTTCTTTGATGTTTCGCTGTTGTACTTAATGAAGCATCTGCACTGATGGTGAGCATTTGCTAATGTCGGTCTGCGTTGACGATTTTCAGGGAGTGGGTTGTGGAAGCCAGGTGCGGCTTGGGTGTGGGTGCGGATAAGCAGCCAATGTGGCGTAGCTGGTGTTTGGTACCACTGGTCCGCTAGACCTGTGGTGCGGAGTGTTGGTGGAGACAGGCAGGCGTTCGTGCGTTTAGGCTGCTTTGGCATTACCATGCTGAGTTGGGTGGTCCTCTGGAATCCAGTGGGAGTAGGGCTCCTGTGCTTATGTCTGCGTTAGTGTCGTTGTGTCGTATTTCATGTGGTCAAAGCAACAATGTCAATAGCAGCAATAGAACCACTTATCTCAGTATGGACCTATGCGGACTTGGTGTTCCATACAATGTGAAGGCGTGTTGTATGGCATGTGCTTGGAGAATTGGTCAGTTGTTTTTAGCGTATGGAATGCTTATGCGAGCTTGGGTATAAGACTAGAGTGGTTCTAGCACGGGCCCATCGGCTAGCACTTGCCGTCGCTTTGATGCGAAATTGATATGGAGGCTGTTGAACATTTGCATGCTGTATGCATCGAACAGTGCGCTCTGTGCATGTAAAGGTGTGGGGTGTAGTATGTGTTATTGCTGTAGGTAATGCATGTAGGGTCAGGGCAGCATCTAGGTTGTGTGCTGCAGTGGGATGGTTAGCACTCTTGTTATGTGCAGGCGTATGAACAGCAATAGGCTGCGCGCTGCACTGGATGTGCGTCTCCCATGGATGGTCATATACTATCTAATATTGTAGGGGCAAGCGGCATGCTTGTTCAGGAGAGCCTAAACACCTTCAAGTCGCTGGAGTTCTTTGATGTTGCGCTGTTGTAGGTAATGCAGCGTTTGCGCTGATGGTGCGCATTTGCTGATGTCGGTTTGCGTCGACGATTTCCAGGCAGTGGGTTGTGGAAGCCAGGTGCGGTTTGGGTGTGGGTGCGGATAAGCAGCCAATGTGGCGTAGCTGGTGTTTGGTACCACTGGTCCCCTAGACCTGTGGTGCGGAGTATCGGTGAAGATTGGCAGGCGTTCGTGCGTTTAGGCTGCTTTGGCCTTACGACGCTGAGTTGGCAGGTTGTTTGGAATCTAGTGGCAGTAGGGCTCCTGTGCTTATATCTGCGTTGGTGTCGTCGTGTCGTATTGCATGTGGTCAAAGCAACAATGTCAATAGCAGCAATAGAAGGGCTTATATCAGTATGGACCTATGCCGAATTGGTGTTCCATACAATGTGGAGGCTTGTTCTATTGCATGTGCTTGGAGAATTGGTCAGTTGTTTTTAGCGTATGGAATGCTTATGCCAGCTTCGGTATAAGACTAGAGTGGTTCTAGCACGGGCCATCGGCTAGCACATGCCGTCGATTTGATGCGGAATTGATATGGAGGCTGATGAACATTTGCATGCTGTATGCATCCACGAAGTTCGCTGTTTCCATGAAAAGGTGTGGGGTGTAGTATGTGTTTTTGCTGTAGCTGATGCATGTAGGGTCAGGGCAGCATCTAGCTTGTGTGGTACAGTGGGATGGTTAGCAGTCTTGTTATGTGCAGGCGCATGAACAGCAGTCGCCTGCGCACTGACCCCGATGTGTGTCTCACATGGATGATCATATATGATCTACTGCATTGACACCAGGTGAATGGGACAATTGTAGGGGCGAGCGGCATGCTTGTTTAGGAGAGCCTAAGCACCTTCGAGTCGCTGGAGTTCTTTGATGTTTCGCTGTTGTACTTAATGCAGCGTTTGCGCTGATGGTGCGCATTTGCTAATGTCGGTTTGCGTCGACGATTTCCAGGCAGTGGGTTGTGGAAGCCAGGTGCGGTTTGGGTGTGGATGCGGATAAGCAGCTAATGTGGCGTAGCTGGTGTTTGGTACCACTGGTCCCCTAGACCTGTGGTGCGGAGTGTTGGTGGAGACAGGCAGGCGTTCGTGCGTTTAGGCTGCTTTGGCATTACGATGTTGAGTTGGCAGGTTGTTTGGAATCCAGTGACAGCGGGTGAATGGGACAATTGTAGGGGCGAGCAGCATGCTTGCTCAGCAGAGCCTAAGCACCATAGAGTCGCTGTGGTTGTTTGATGTTTTGCTGTTGTAGGTAATGCAGCGTTTGCGCTGATGGTGCGCATTTGCTAATGCTGGTCTGCGTTGGCGAATTTAAGTTCGTGGGTTGTGGAAGCCAGGTGCGGTTTGGGTGTGGGTGCAGATAAGCAGCCAATGTGGCGTAGCTGGTGTTTGGAACCACTGGTCCCCTAGACCTGTGGTGCGGAGTGTTGGTGGAGACAGGCAGGCGTTCGTGCGTTTAGGCTAGTTTGACCTTGCGATGCTGAGTTGGCAGGTTGTTCGGAATTCAGTGGCAGTAGGGCTCCTATGCTTAAATCTGCGTTGGTGTCGTCGTATTGCATGTGGTCAAAGCAACAATGTCAATAGCAGCAATAGAACCGCTTATGTCATTATGGGGCTATGCCGAATCAGTGCTTCACGCAATATGTGTAGGCTCGGCGCATTGCATGTGTTCGGAGAAGTGGTCAGTTGTTTTTAGTGTATGGAGTGCTTATGCGAGCATGGCCATAAGACTACTGTGGTTCTGTCACGGGCCCATCGGCAAGCACTTGCCGTCGCTTTGATGCGGAATTGATCTGGACGCTGGTGAACATTTGCACGCTGCGTGGCTCGGGCAGTGCGCTCTTTGCATGCAAAGGTGTGGTGTGTAGCATGTGTTACTGCTGTAGGTAGTGCATGTATGCTCAAGGCAGCATCTAGGTTGTGTGCTGCAGTGGGATGGTTAGCGCTGTTGTTATGTGCAGGCGCATGAGCAGGAGTAGGCTGCGCACTGCTCTCCATGTATGTTTCACATTAATGCTCATATGGTATCTATTGCAGTGGCAGCAGGTGAAAGGGACAATTGTAGGGGAGAGCGGCATGCTTGCTCAGGAGAGCCTAAGCACCTTGGAGTCGCTGGACTTGTTTGATGATCCACTGTTGTACTTAATGCAGCTTTCGCGCTGATGGTGCGCATTTGCTAATGTTGGTCTCCGTTGGCCATGTCCAGCCAGTGGGTTGTGGAAGCCAGGTGCGGTTTGGGTGTGGGTGCGGATAAGCAGCCAATGTGGCGTAGCTGGTGTTTGGAACCACTGGTCCCCTAGACCTGTGGTGCAGAGTGTTGGTGGAGACAGGCAGGCGTTCGTGCGTTTAGGTGACTTTGGCATTGCGATGCTGAGTTAGCAGGTGGTTGGGAAATCAGTGGGAGTAGGGCTCCTATGCTTAAATCTGCGTTGGTGTCGTCGTGTCGTATTGCATGTGGTCAAAGCAACAATATCAACAGCAGCAATAGAACTGCTTATGTCAGCATGGACCTATGGCGAGTTGGTGCTTCGTAGAACGCGGAGGATGGCTGCGTCATCTGCGGTTAGAGAAATAGTTAGTTGTTTTTAGCGTATGGAATGCTCATGCGAGCTTGGCCATAAGACTAGAATGGTTCTAGCACGGGCTTATCGGCTAGCACTTGCCGTCGCTTTGATGCGGAATTGATATGGAGGCTGTTGAACATTTGCACGCTGCATGCCTCGGGCAGTGCGCTCTGTGCATGCAAAGGTGTGGGTTGTAGTATGTGCTTATTGCTGTAGGTAATGCATGTAGGGTCAGGGCAGCATCTATGTTGTGTGCTGCAGTGGGATGGCTAGCACTGTTGCTATGTGCAGGCGCATGAACAGAAGTAGGCTGCTGACTGCACTCCATGTGTGCTGCAGGTGAGTTGTTGTATAGTAGCTATTGCAGTGGGAGCAGGTGAAATGGACAATTGTAGGGGCGAGCGGCATGCTTGTTCAGGAGAGCCTAAGCACCTTCGAGTTGCTGGAGTTCTTTGATGTTTCGCTGTTGTACTTAATGAAGCATCTGCACTGATGGTGAGCATTTGCTAATGTCGGTCTGCGTTGACGATTTTCAGGGAGTGGGTTGTGGAAGCCAGGTGCGGTTTGGGTGTGGGTGCGGATAAGTAGCCAATGTGGCGTAGCTGGTGTTTGGTACCACTAGTCCCCTAGACCTGTGGTGCGGAGTGTTGGTGGAGACAGGCAGGCGTCCCTGCGTTTAGGCTGCTTTGGCATTACGATGCTGAGTTGGCAGGTTGTCTGGAATCTAGTGGCAGTACGGCTCCTGTGCTTAAATCTGCGTTTGTGTCGTCGTGTCGTATTGCATGTGGTCAAAGCAACAATGTCAACAGCAGCAATAGAACCGCTTATGTCAATATTGGGCTATGCGGACTTGGTGCTTCATACAATGTGCAGGCTTGTTGTATTGCATTTGCTTGGAGAGGTGGGCAGTTGTTTTTAGCGTATGGAATGCTTATATCAGCTTGGCCATAAGACTAGAGTGGTTCTAGCACGGGCTTATCGGCTAGGACTTGCCGTCGCTTTGATGCGGAATTGATATGAAGGCTGTTGAACATTTGCACGCTGCATGCATCGAGCAGTGCGCTGTTTGCATGCAAAGGTGTGGGGTGTAGTATGTGCTTTTGGTGTAGGTAATGCATGTATGGTCAGGGTAGCATCTATGTTGTGTGCTGCAGTGGGATGGTTAGCAGTCTTGTTATGTGCAGGCGCACGAACAGCAGTCGGCTGCGCAGTGACCTCGACGCGAGTTTACATCGATGCTCACATATTATCTAATGCAGTGGGAGCAGGTGAAAGGGAAAATTGTAGGGGCGAGCAGCATGCTTGTTCAGGAGAGCCTAAGCACCTTCGAGTTGCTGCAGTTTTTTGATGATTCGCTGTTGTACGTAATGCAGCGTTTGCACTGATGGCACGCGCTCGCTAAGGGCGGTCCGCTTTGACGATTTTCAGCCAGTGGGTTGTGGAAGCCAGGTGCGGTTTGGGTATGGATGCGGATAAGCAGCTAATGTGGCGTAGCTGGTGTCTAGTACCACTGGTCCCCTAGACCTGTGGTGCGGAGTGTTGGTGGAGACAGGCAGGCATCCGTGCGTTTAGGCGACTTTGGCAGGACGATGCTGAGTTTGCAGGTAATTCGGAATCTAGTGGCAGTAGGGCTCCTGTGCTTAAATCTGCGTTGGTGTCGTCGTGTCGTATTGCATGTGGTCAAAGCAACAATGTCGATAGCAGCAATAGAACCGCTTATCTCAGTATGGGGCTATGCCGAATCGGTGATTCATACAATGTGGAGGCTTGTTGCATTCCATGTATTTGCAGAGGTGGTCAGTTGTTTTTAGTGTATGGAATGCTTATGCGAGCTTGACCATAAGACTAGAGTGGTTCTAGCACGGGCTTATCGGCTAGCTCTTGCCGTCGCTTTGATGCGGAATTGATATGGAGGCTGGTAAACATTTGCATGCCGCATGGAAGGGTCCATGTGCTCTTTGCATGCAAAGGTGTGGGGTGTAGTATGTGCTTTTTGCTGTCGGTAATGCATGTAGGGTCAGGGCAGCATCTATGTTGTGTGCTGCAGTGGGATGGTTAGCACTGTTGTTATCTGCAGACGCATGAGCAGCATTAGGCTGCGCACTGAACTCGATGTGAGTCTTGCACGTATGCTCACATATTATCTATTGCAGTGGCCGAAGGTGCAGGAGACAATTGTAGGGGCGAGCAGCATGCTTGTTCAGGAGAGCCTAAGCACCTTCGAGTTACTGTACTCCTTTGATGTTTCGCTGTTGTACTTAATGCAGCGTTTGCGCTGAGGGGTGGAGTTCGCTACTGCCTCCTTGCTTTGGCGATTTTCAGGGAGTGGGTTGTGGAAGCCAGGTGCAGTTTGGGTGTGGGTGCGGATAAGCAGCTAATGTGGCGTAGCTGGTGTTTGGTACCACTGGTCCCCTAGACCTGTGGTACGGAGTGTTGGTGGAGACAGGCAGGCATCCGTGCGTTTAGGCGACTTTGGCAGGACGATGCTGAGTTTGCAGGTAATTCGGAATCCAGTGGGAGTAGGGCTCCTGTGCTTAAATCTGCGTTTGTGTCGTCGTGTCGTATTGCATGTGGTCAAAGCAACAATGTCAATAGCAGCAATAGAACCGCTTATCTCAGTATGGGGCTATGCCGAATCGGTGCTTCATACAATGTGGAGGCTTGTTGCATTCCATGTGTTTGCAGAGGTGGTCAGTTGTTTTTAGTGTATGGAATGCTTATGCGAGCATGGCCATAAGACTAGAGTGGTTCTAGCACGGGCTTATCGGCTAGCACTTGCCGTCGCTTTGATGCGGAATTGATATGGAGGCTGTTGAACATTTGGACGCTGCATGCATCGTGCAATGCGGTGTTTGCCTGCAAAGGTGTAGGGTGTAGAATGTGTTTTCGCTGAAGCTATTGCATGTAGGGTCAGGGCAGCATTTAGGTTGTGTGCTGCAGTGGGATGGCTAGCACTGTTGTTATGTGCAGGCGCATGAACAGCAATAGGCTGCCTACTGCAGTCGATAAGTGTCTAACAGGGTGAATGCTCACATATGAGCTATTGCAATGTCCGACGGTGAAATGGACAACTGTAGGGGCGAGCGGCATGCTTGCTCAGGAGAGCCTAAGCACCTTCGAGTCGCTGGAGGTGTTTGATATTTCGGTTTTGTACTTAATGCAGCGTTTGCGCTGATAGTGCGCATTTGCTAATGCCGGTGTACGTTGACGATTTTCAGTACGTGGGTTGTGGAAGCCAGGTGCGGTTTGGGTGTGGGTGCGGATAAGCAGCTAACGTGGCGTAGCTGGTGTTTGGTACCACTGGTCCCCTAGACCTGTGGTGCGGAGTGTTGGTGGAGACAGGCAGGCGTCCCTGGGTGTAGGCGGCTTTGACATGACGACACTGAGTTAGCAGGTGGTTTGGAATCTAGTGGGAGCAGGGCTTCTGTGCTTAAAACTGCGTTGGTGTCGTCGTGTCGTATTGCATGTGGTCAAAGCAACAATATCAATAGAAGCAATAGAACCGCTTATGTCAGTATGAACCTATGCCGAATTGGTGTTTCATACAATGCGAAGGCTGGTGCTATGGCACGTGTTTGGAGAATTGGTCAGTTGTTTTTAGTGTATGGAATGCTTATGCGAGCATGGCCATAAGACTAGAGTGGTTCTAGCACGGGCTTATCGGCCAGCACATGCCGTCGCTTTGATGCGGAATTGATATGGAGGCTGGTGGGCATTTGCATGCTGCATGTCTATGGCAGTGTGCTCTTTGCATGCAACGGTGTGGGGTGTTGCATGTGCTTATTGCTGTCGGTAATGCATGTAGGGTCAGGCCAGCATCTAGCTTGTGTGCTGCAGTGGGATGGCTAGCACTGTTGTTATGAGCAGGCGCATGAGCAGCATTAGGCTGCGCACTGCACTCCATGTGAGCCTCACACGGATGCTCATATGTTATCTATTGCAGTGGCCGAAGGTGCAGGAGACAATTGTAGGGGAGAGCGGCATGCTTGTTCAGGAGAGCCTAAGCACCTTCGAGTCGCTGTAGATCTTTGATGTTTTTCTGTTGTACGTAATGCAGGGTTTGCACTGATGGTGCGCATTTGCTAATGTCGGCTCGCGTTTGTGATTCTTAGGGAGTGGGTTGTAGATGCCATGTGCGGTTTGGGTGTGGGTGCGGATAAGCAGCCAATGTGGCGTAGGTGGTGTTTGGTACCACTGGTCCCCTAGACCTGTGTTGCGGAGTGTTGGTGGAGACTTGCAGGCATCCGTGCGTTTAGGCGACTTTGGCATTACGATGCTGAGTTTGCAGGTAATTTGGAATCCAGTGGCAGTTGGGCTCCTGTGCTTGAATCTGCGTTGGTGTCGTCGTGTCGTATTGCATGTGGTCAAAGCAACAATGTCAATAGCAGCAATAGAACCGCTTATCTCAGTATTGGGCTATGCAGACTTGGTGCTTCATACAATGTAGAGGTTTGTTGTATGGCATTTGTTTGGAGAATTGGTCAGTTGTTTTTAGCGGATGGAATGCTTATGCGAGCATGGCCATAAGACTAGAGTGGTTCTAGCATGGGCGCATCGGCTAGCACTTGCCGTCGCTTTGATGTGGAATTGATATGGAGGCTGGTGGACATTTGCACGCTGCATGCATCGAGCAGCGCGCTGTTTGCATGCAAAGGTGTGGGGTGTAGTATGTGCTGTTGCTGTCGGTAATGCATGTATGGTCAGGGTAGCATCTATGTTGTGTGCTGCAGTGGGATGGCTAGGACTGGTGTTATGTGCAGGCGCATAAACAGCAGTAGGCTGCCCACTGCAGTGCAAATTCGGTTTACATCGATGCTCACATATTATCTAATGCAGTGGCAGAAGGTGAAAGGGACAATTGTAGGGTCGAGCGGCATGCTTGTTCAGGAGAGCCTAAACACCTTCCAGCTGCTGTACTTCTTTGATGTTTCGCTGTTGTGCGTAATGCAGCGTTTGCACTGATGGCGCGCATTCGCTAATGTCTGACTGCGTTGGCGATTTTCAGGTCGTGGGTTGTGGAAGCCATGTGCGGTTTGGGTGTGGGTGCGGATAAGCAGCCAATGTGGCGTAGCTGGTGTTTGGAACCACAGGTCCCCTAGACCTGTGGTGCGGAGTGTTGGTGGAGACAGGCAGGCGTCCGTGCGTTTAGGCGACTTTGGCATTACGATGTTGAGTTGGCAGGTTGTTTGGAATCTAGTGGCAGTAGGGCTCCTATGCTTAAATCTGCGTTGGTGTCGTCGTGTCGTATTGCATGTGGTCAAAGCAACAATGTCAATAGCAGCAATAGAACCACTTATGTCAGTATGGGGCTATGCGGAATTGGAGCTGCAGAATATGGGGAGGGTCGTTGTAGGGCACGAGGAGGGGGAAGTGGTCAATTGTTTTTAGGGTATGGAATGCTTATGCGAGCTTGGGTATAAGACTAGAGTGGTTCTAGCACGGGCTTATCGGCTAGCACATGCCGTGGCTTTGATGCGGAATTGATATGGAGGCTGTTGAACATTTGCATGCTGCTTGGCTAGGGTACCGCACTGTTTGTATGCAAAGATGTGGGGTGTAGTATGTGTTTATGCTGTAGGTAATGCATGTAGGGTCAGTGGAGCGGCTAGCTTGTGTGCTGCAGTGGGATGGCTAGCACTGTTGTTATGAGCAAGCGCATGAACAGCAGTAGGCTGCGCACTGAACTCGATGTGTGTCTCACATGGATGCTCATGTGTTATCTATTGCAGTGGCCGAAGGTGCAGGAGACAATTGTAGTGGCGAGCAACATGCTTGCTCAGGAGAGCCTAAGCACCAGAGAGTCGCTGGACTTCTTTAATGATTTGCTGTTGTACTTGATGCAGTATTTGCGCGGAGAGTGCGCATCTGATAATGCCGGCTCGCGATTGTGATTCTCAGGGAGTGGGTTGTAGATGCCAGGCGCTGTGTGGGTGTGGGTGCGGATAAGCAGCCAATGTGGCGTAGGTGGTGTCTAGTACCACTGGTCCCCTAGACCTGTGGTGCGGAGTGTTGGTGGAGACAGGCAGGCGTCCGTGCGTTTAGGCTGCTTTGGCATTACGATGTTGAGTTGGCAGGTTGTCTGGAATCCAGTGGCAGTTGGGCTCCTATGCTTGAATCTGCGTTGGTGTCGTCGTGTCGTATTGCATGTGGTCAAAGCAACAATGTCAACCGCAGCAATAGAACCGCTTATCTCAGTATGGCGCTATGCGGACTTGGTGCTTCATGCAATGCGAAGGCGTGCTCTATCACATTTGTTTAGAGAAGTGGTCAGTTGTTTTTAGTGTATGGGATGCTTATGCGAGCATGGCCATAAGACTAGAGTGGTTCTAGCACGGGCCCATCGGCTACCACTTGACGTCGCTTTGATACGGAATTGATATGAAGGCTGGTGGACATTTGCATGCTGCATGGTTCGGGCGGTGCGCTCTTTGCATGCAACGGTGTGGGGTGTAGTATGTGTTTTTGCTGTAGGTAATGCATGTATGGTCAAGGCAGCATCTAGCTTGTGTGCTGCAGTGGGATGGCTAGCACTGTTGTTATGTGCAGGCTCGTGATCAGCAGTAGGCTGCGCAGTGACCCGGACGCGTGTTGCAGGTGAATGCTCATCTATGAGCTATTGCAATGTCCGACGGTGAAAGGGAAAATTGTAGGGGCGAGCGGCATGCTTGTTCAGGAGAGCCTAAGCACCTTCCAGTCGCTGGACTTCTTTGATGATTTGGTGTTGTACTTAATGTAGCGTTTGCGCTGATAGTGCGCATTTGCTAATGCCGCTATGCGTTGACGATTTTTAGCAAGTGGGTTGTGGAAGCCAGGTGCGGTTTGGGTGTGGGTGCGGATAAGCAGCCAATGTGGCGTAGCTGGTGTTTGGTACCACTGGTCCCCTAGACCTGTGGTGCGGAGTGTTGGTGGAGACAGGCAGGCGTTCGTGCGTTTAGGCTGCTTTGGCAGGACGATACTGAGTTGGCAGGTTGTTTGGAATCTAGTGGCAGTAGGGCTCCTGTGCTTAAATCTGCGTTGGTGTCGTCGTGTCGTATTGCATGTGGTCAAAGCAACAATGTCAATAGCAGCAATAGAACCGCTTATCTCAGTACGGGTCCATGCGGACTTGGTGCTCTATACAATATGGAGGTTTGTTGCATGGCATTTGTTCGGAGAATTGGTCAGTTGTTTTTAGCGTATGGAATGCTTATGCGAGCTTGACCATAAGACTAGAGTGGTTCTAGCACGGGCTTATCGGCTAGCTCTTGCCGTCGCTTTGATGCGGAATTGATATGAAGGCTGGTGGACATTTGCACGCTACATGGCACTGGCGGCGCGCTCTTTGCATGCAACGGTGTAGGGTGTAGTATGTGCTTATTGCTGTCGGTAATGCATGTAGGGTCAGGGTAGCATGTAGGTTGTGTGCTGCAGTGGGATATCTAGCACTGTTGTTATGTGCAGGCCCATGAACAGCAGCAGGCTGTGCACTGCACTCCATGTGAGCCTCACACGGATGCTCATATGTTATCTATTGCAGTGGCAGCAGGTGCAGGAGACAATTGTAGGGGCGAGCGGCATGCTTGCTCAGGAGAGCCTAAGCACCGTTCAGTCGCTGGAATGGTTTGAAGCCTCGCTGTTGTACTTAATGAGGCGTTCTGGCTGATGGTGCGCATTTGCTATTGCCTCCTTGCTTTGGCGAAATTCAGGGAGTGGGTTGTGGATGCCACGTGCGGTTTGGGTGTGGGTGCGGATAAGCAGCCAATGTGGCGTAGGTGGTGTTTAGTACCACTGGTCCCCTAGACCTGTGGTGCGGAGTGTTGGTGGAGACTGGCAGGCGTCCGTGCGTTTGCGGTGCATTGGCATTACGATGCTGAGTTTGCAGGTAATTCGGAATCCAGTGGGAGTAGGGCTCCTGTGCTCAAATCTGCGTTGGTGTCGTCGTGTCGTATTGCATGTGGTCAAAGCAACAATGTCAATAGCAGCAATAGAACCGCTTATCTCAGTATGGACCTATGCGGACTTGGTGTTTCATACAATGCCGAGTATTGTTGCATGCCATATGCTTAGAGAAGTGGTCAGTTGTTTTTAGCTTATGGAATGCTTATGCGAGCATGGCCATAAGACTACTGTGGTTCTAGCACGGGCGCATCGGCTACCACTTGCCGTCGCTTTGATGCGGAATTGATATGGAGGCTGTTATACATTTGCATGCAGCATGGTTCGGGCAGTGCGCTCTGTGCATGCAAAGGTGTGGGGTGTAGTATGTGTTTTTGCTGAGGCTAATGCATGTAGGGTCAGGGCAGCATCTATGTTGTGTGCTGCAGTGGGATGGCTAGCACTGTTGTTATGTGCAGGCGCATGAACAGCAGTAGGCTGCACGCTGCACTGCATGTGTGGTTTACATTGATGCTCATATGTTATCTATTGCTGTGGCAGCAGGTGAATGGTGCCATTGTAGGGGCGAGCGGCATGCTTGTTCAGGAGAGCCTAAGCACCTTCGAGTGCCTGGAGTTCTTTGATGTTTCGCTGTTGTACGTAATGTAGCGTTTGCGCTGATGGCGCGCATTTGCTAATGTCGGTCTGCTTTGACAATTTTCAGATAGTGGGTTGTGGAAGCCAGGTGCGGTTTGGGTGTGGGTGCGGATAAGCAGCCAATGTGGCGTAGCTGGTGTTTGGTACCACTGGTCCCCTAGACCTGTGGTGCGGAGTGTTGGTGGAGACTGGCAGGCGTCCGTGAGTTTGCGGTGCATTGGCATTACGATGCTGAGTTTGCAGGTGATTTGGAATCCAGTGGGAGTAGGGCTCCTATGCTTGAATCTGTGTTGGTGTCGTCGTGTCGTATTGCATGTGGTCAAAGCAACAATGTCAATAGCAACAATAGAAACGTTTATGTCATTATGAGGCTCTGCGGACTTGGTGTCTCATACAATGTGCAGGCTTGTTGCATGCCATGTGTTTGGAGAAGTGGTCAGTTGCTTTTTGCGTATGGAATGCTTATGCGAGCATGGCCATAAGACTAGAGTGGTTCTAGCCCGCGCCCATCGGCTAGCACTTGCCGTCGCTTTGATGCGGAATTGATATGGAGGCTGTTGAACATTTGCACGCTGCATGCCACAGGCAGTGCGCTATTTGCATGCAAAGGTGTAGGGTGTAGAATGTGTTTTTGCTGAAGCTATTGCATATAGGGTCAGGGTAGCATCTAGCTTGTGTGCTGCAGTGGGATGGCTAGCACTGTTGTTATGTGCAGGCGCATGAACAGAAGTAGGCTGCACGCCGCACTGGATGTGTGGTTTACATTGATGCTCATCTATTATCTAATGCAGTCGCAGCAGGTGAAAGGGACAATTGTAGGGGCGAGCGGCATGCTTGTTCAGGAGAGCCTAAACACCTTCGAGTGCCTGTACTTCTTTGATGTTTCGCTGTTGTACTTAATGCAGCGTTTGCGCTGATGGTGCGCATTTGCTAATGCTGGTCTGCGTTGACGATTTTCAGCACGTGGGTTGTGGAAGCCATGTGCGGTTTGGGTGTGGATGCGGATAAGCAGCTAATGTGGCGTAGCTGGTGTTTGGTACCACTGGTCCCCTAGACCTGTGGTGCGGAGTGTTGGTGGAGACAGGCAGGCGTTCGTGCGTTTAGGCTGCTTTGGCATTACGATGCTGAGTTGGCAGGTTGTCTGGAATCTAGTGGCAGCAGGGCTCCTATGCTTAAATCTGCGTTGGTGTCGTCGTGTCGCATTGCATGTGGTCAAAGCAACAATGTCAATAGCAGCAATAGAACCGCTTATGTCATTATTGGGCTATGCGGACTTGGTTCTCTATACAATGTGGAGGCTTGCTGTATTGCATTTGTTTGGAGAATTGGTCAGTTGTTTTTAGCGTATGGAATGCTTATGCGAGCTTGGGTATAAGACTAGGGTGGTTCTAGCACGGGCCCATCGGCTAGCACTTGCCGTCGCTTTGATGTGGAATTGATATGGAGGCTGTTGAACATTTGCACGCTGCATGCAACAGGGAGTGCGCTCTTTGCATTCAAAGGTGTAGGGTGTAGTATGTGTTTTCGTTGAAGCTCATGCACGTAGGGTCAGGGTAGCATGTAGGTTGTGTGCTGCAGCGGGATGGCTAGCACTGTTGTTATGTGCAGGCGCATGAACAGAAGTAGGCTACGCACCTCACTGGATGTGTGCTTCAGGTGAAGGTTCGTATAGTAGCTATTGCAGTGGCAGCAGGTGAAGCGGACAATTGTAGGGGCGAGCGGCATGCTTGTTCAGTAGAGCCTAAACACCTTCCAGTCGCTGTGCTTCTTTGATGTTTCGCTGTTGTACTTAATGCAGCGTTTGGGCTGATGGTGCGCAGTTGCTAATGCTGGTCTGCGTTGACGATTTTCAGGATGTGGGTTGTGGAAGCCATGTGCGGTTTGGGTGTCTGTGCGAATAAGCAGCGAATGTGGCGTAGCTGGTATCTGGTACCACTGGTCCCCTAGACCTGTGGTGCGGAGTGTTGGTGTACACAGGCAGGCGTTCGTGCGTTTAGGCTGCTTTGGCATTACGATGCTGAGTTGGCAGGTGGTTTGGAATCCAGTGGGAGTAGGCCACCTGTGCTTAAATCTGCGTTGGTGTCGTCGTGTCGTATTGCATGTGGTCAAAGCAACAATGTCGATAGCAGCAATAGAACCGCTTATGGCAGCATGGGGGTATGCCGAATTGGTGTTTCATACATTGTGGAGGCGTGTTGTACAGAATGTCTTTAGAGAAGTAGTTAGTTGTTTTTAGCGTATGGAATGCTTATGCGAGCATGGCCATAAGACTACTGTGGTTCTAGCACGGGCTTATCGGCTAGCACTTGTCATCGCTTTGATGTGGAATTGATATGGAGGCTGGTGAACATTTGCATGCTGCTTCGCTACGGTACCGCGCTCTTTGTATGCAACGGTGTGGGGTGTAGTATGTGTTTTTGCTGTAGTCGTGCATGTATGGTCAGGGTAGCATCTAGGTTGTGTGCTGCAGTGGGATGGTTAGCACTGTTGTTATGTGCAGGCGCATGAACAGCAGTAGGCTGCGCACTGCACCGGATGTACATTTAAGGTGGATGCACGTTGACTACCCATAGCAGTGGCAGCAGGTGAATGGTGCCATTGTAGGGGCGAGCGGCATGCTTGTTCAGGAGAGCCTAAACACCTTCGTGTGCCTGGAGTTCTTCAATGATTCGGTGTTGTACGTAATGCAGCGTTTTGGCTGATGGTGCGCATATTCTAATGCCGGTCCGCTTTGACAATTTTCAGATAGTGGGTTGTGGAAGCCACGTGGGGTTTGGGTGTGGGTGCAGATAAGCAGCTAATGTGGCGCAGGTGGTGTTTGGTACCACTGGTCCCCTAGACCTGTGGTGCGGAGTGTTGGTGGAGACTGGCAGGCGTCCGTGCGTTTGCGGTGCATTGGCATTACGATGCTGAGTTTGCAGGTAATTCGGAATCCAGTGGGAGTAGGGCTCCTATGCTTAAATCTGCGTTGGTGTCGTCGTGTCGTATTGCATGTGGTCAAAGCAACAATGTCAATAGCAGCAATAGAACCGCTTATGTCAGCATGGACCTATGCGGACTTGGTGTTTCATACAATGTGAAGGCGTGTTGCATGCCATGTGTTTGCAGAGGTGGTCAGTTGTTTTTAGCGTATGGAATGCTTATGCGAGCTTGAGTATAAGACTAGAGTGGTTCTAGCACGGGCTTATCGGCTAGCACTTGCCGTCGCTTTGATGCGGAATTGATTGGAGGCTGGTGAACATTTGCACGCTGTATGCCACAGGGAGTGCGCTCTTTGCATGCAAAGGTGTGAGGTGTAGTATGTGCTTATTGCTGAAGCCCATGCATGTAGGGTCAGGGCAGCATCTAGGTTGTGTGCTGCAGTGGGATGGCTAGCACTGTGGTTATGTGCAGGCGCATGAACAGGAGTAGGCTGCGCACTGCACTCCCTGCGCGGTTCCCATATAGGCTCATATATTATCTACTGTAGTGGCAGCAGGTGAAAGGGACAATCGCACGTGCGAGCGGCGCGCTTGTTCAGGAGAGCCTAAGCACCGTCCAGTCGCTGGAGTTCTTTGATGATTCGGTGTTGTACTTAATGCAGCGTTTGGGTTGATAGTGCGCATTCGCTAATGCCGGTCTGCGTTGACGATTTTCAGTCAGTGGGTTGTGAAAGCCACGTGGGGTTTGGGTGTGGGTGCGGATAAGCAGCTAATGTGGGGAAGGTGGTGTTTGGTACCACTGGTCCCCTAGACCTGTGGTGCGGAGTGTTGGTGTAGACAGGCAGGCGTCCGTGCGTTTAGGCGACTTTGGCATTACGATGCTGAGTTGGCAGGTGGTTTGGAAGTCAGTGGGAGCAGGGCTCCTATGCTTGAATCTGCGTTGGTGTCGTCGTATTGCATGTGGTCAAAGCAACAATGTCAATAGCAGCAATAGAACCGCTTATGTCAGTATTGGGCTATGCGGAATTGTTGCTTCATACAATGTGTAGACGTGCTGTGTAGAATGTGTTTGCAGAGGTGGTCAGTTGTTTTTAGCGTATGGAATGCTTATGCGAGCTTGGCCATAAGACTAGAGTGGTTCTAGCACTGGCCCATCGGCTAGCAATTGCAGTCACTTTTATGCGAAATCGATCCCGACGCTGTTGAACATTTGCACGCTGCATGCCTCTGGCAGTGCGCTCTTTGCATGCAAAGGTGTGGGGTGTAGTATGTGGTTTTGCTGAAGCTCATGCATGAAGGCTCAGGGGAGCGGCTAGCTTGTGTGCTGCAGTGGGATGGCTAGCACTGTTGTTATGTGCAGGCGGACAGAACGCATCAGACTGCGCACTGCACTGGATGTGTGTGTCACATGGATGTTCATATACTATCCATTCCAGTGGCAGCAGGTGAAAGGGAAAATTGTAGGACCGAGCGGGATGCTTGTTCAGGAGAGCCTAAGCACCGTCCAGTCGCTGTACTTACTTGAGGTTTCGCTGTTGTACTTAATGCAGCGTTTGCGCTGATGTTGGGCATTTGCTACTGCCGGTCTGCGTTGACGATTCTCAGGCAGTGGGTTGTGGAAGCCATGTGCGGTTTGGGTGTGCGTGCGGATAAGCAGCCAATGTTGCGTAGGTGGTGTTTGGTACCACTGGTCCCCTAGACCTGTGGTACGGAGTGTTGGTGTAGACAGGCAGGCATCCGTGCGTGTAGGCGACTTTGGCATTACGATGCTGAGTTGGCAGGGTGTCTGGAATCCAGTGGCAGGACGGCTCCTGTGCTTAAATCTGCGTTGGTGTTGTCGTGTCGTATTGCATGTGGTCAAAGCAACAATGTCAATAGCAGCAATAGAACCGCTTATCGCAGTATGGGGCTCTGCGGACTTGGTGTTTCATACAATGTTGAGGCGTGTTGCATGGCATGTGGTTGGAGAATTGGTCAGTTGTTTTTAGCGTATTGAATGCTTATGCGAGCTTGGGTATAAGACTAGTGTGGTTCTAGCACGGCCCATCGGCTAGCACTTGCCGTCGCTTTAATGCGAAATTGAGCTGGAGGGTGTGAATAAATTGCACGCTGCATGACTCGTGCGGCGAGCTCTTTGCATGCAAAGGTGTAGGGTGTAGAATGTGTTTTTGCTGAAGCTATTGCATGTAGGGTCAGGGTAGCATCTAGGTTGTGTGCCGCAGTGGGATGGCTAGCACTGTTGTTATGTGCAGGCGGACAGAAAGCATCAGACTGCGCACTGCACTAAATGCGTGTGTCACATGAATATCCATATACTATCCATTCCAGTGGCAGCAGGTGAAAGGGAAAATTGTAGGACCGAGCGGGATGCTTGTTCAGGAGAGCCTAAGCACCTTCCAGTCGCTGTACTTTTTTGATGTTTCGCTGTTGTACTTAATGCAGCGTTTGCGCTGATGTTGGGCATTTGCTACTGCCGGTCTGCGTTGGCGATTTTCAGATAGTACGTTGTGGAAGCCATGTGCGGTTTGGGTGTGCGTGCGGATAAGCAGCCAATGTGGCGCAGGTGGTGTTTGGTACCACTGGTCCCCTAGACCTGTGGTGCGGAGTGTTGGTGGAGACAGGCAGGCGTCCGTGCGTTTGCGGTGCATTGGCATTACGATGCTGAGTTTGCAGGTGATTTGGAATCCAGTGGGAGTAGGGCTCCTGTGCTTAAATCTGCGTTGGTGTCGTCGTGTCGTATTGCATGTGGTCAAAGCAACAATGTCAATAGCAGCAATAGAACCGCTTATGTCAGCATGGACCTATGCGGACTTGGTGTTTCATACAATGTTGAGGCGTGTTGCATGCCATGTGTTTGCAGAGGTGGTCAGTTGTTTTTAGCGTATGGAATGCTTATGTGAGCTTGAGTATAAGAGTAGTGTGGTTCTAGCACGGGCTTATCGGCTAGCACTTGCCGTCGCTTTGATGCGGAATTGATATGGAGGCTGGGGAACATTTGCACGCTGCATGCCTCGAGCAGCGCGCTCTGTACATGCAAAGGTGTGGGGTGTAGAATGTGTTTTTGCTGTCGGTAATGCATGTAGGGTCAGGGCAGCATCTAGATTGTGTGCTGCAGTGGGATGGCTAGCACTGTTATTATGTGCAGGCGCATGAACAGGAGTAGGCTGCGCACTGCACCGGATGTACATTTAAGGTGGATGCACGTTGACTACCCATAGCAGTGGCAGCAGGTGAATGGTGCCATTGTAGGGGCGAGCGGCATGCTTGTTCAGGAGAGCCTAAGCACCGTCTAGTCGCTGGAGTTCTTTGATGTTTCGCTGTTTTACTTAATGCAGCGTTTGTGCTGATAGTGTGCATTTGCTACTGCCGGTCTGCGTTGGCGAATTTCAGGGAGTGGGTTGTGGAAGCCACGTGGGGTTTGGGTGTGGGTGCGGATAAGCAGCTAATGTGGGGAAGGTGGTTTTTGGTACCACTGGTCCCCTAGACCTGTGGTGCGGAGTGTTGGTGAAGAGTGGCAGGCGTCGGTTCGTTTAGGCGACTTTCGTATTACGATGCTGAGTTGGCAGGTTGTCTGGAATCCAGTGGGAGTAGGGCTCCTATGCTTAAATCTGCGTTGGTGTCGTCGTGTCGTATTGCATGTGGTCAAAGCAACAATGTCAATAGCAGCAATAGAACCGCTTATGGCAGCATGGACCTATGACGAATTGGTGCTTTAAACAATATGGAGGCCTGTGGCGCGGTTTGTGTTTGGAGAATTGGTCAGTTGTTTTTAGCGTATGGAATGCTTATGCGAGCTTGGCCATAAGACTAGAGTGGTTCTAGCACGGCCCATCGGCTAGCACTTGCCGTCGCTTTGATGCGTAATTGATATGGAGGCTGGTGAACATTTCCACGCTGCATGTCACAGTCAGTACGCTGTTTGCCTGCAAAGGTGTGGGGTGTAGTATGTGTTTTTGCTGAAGCTCATGCATGAAGGGTCAGGGCAGCATCTAGGTTGTGTGCTGCAGTGGGATGGCTAGCACTGTTGTTATGTGCAGGCGCATGAACAGAAGTAGGCTGCGCACTGCACTTGATGTATGGTTAAGGTAAATGCTCATATGTGACCTATTGCAGTGGCAGCAGGCGAAGGGGACAATTGTAGGGGCGAGCGGCATGCTTGTTTAGGAGAGCCTAAGCACCTTCCAGTCGCTGGAGTTCTTTGATGATTCGCTGTTGTACATAATGCAGCGTTTGCGCTGATGGTGCGCATTCGCTACTGCCGGTCTGCGTTGGCGATTTTCAGCTAGTACGTTGTGGAAGCCAGGTGCGGTTTGGGTGTGGGTGCGGATAAGCAGCCAATGTGGCGTAGCTGGTGTTTGGTACCACTGGTCCCCTAGACCTGTGGTGCGGAGTGTTGGTGGAGAGTGGCAGGCGTTCGTGCGTTAAGGCGACTTTGACATTACGATGCTGAGTTTGCAGGTGATTTGGAATCCAGTGGGAGTAGGGCTCCTGTGCTTAAATCTGCGTTGGTGTCGTCGTGTCGCATTGCATGTGGTCAAAGCAACAATGTCAACCGCAGCAATAGAACCGCTTATGGCAGTATGGGGCTGTGCCGAATTGGTATTTCATGCAATATGGAGGATGGTTGTGTCGTCTACGTTTGGAGAATTGGTCAGTTGTTTTTAGCGTATGGAATGCTTGTGAGAACGTGGCCATAAGACTAGTGTGGTTCTAGCACGGCCCATCGGCTAGCACTTGCCGTCGCTTTGATGCGGAATTGATATGGAGGCGCTTATACATTTGCATGCTGCATGCGTCGAGCAGTGCGCTATTTGCATGCAAAGGTGTGGTGTGTAGTACGTGTTTTTGCTGTAGGTAATTCATGTAGGGTCAGGGCAGCATCTATGTTGTGTGCTGCAGTGGGATGGCTAGCACTGTTGTTATGCGCAGGCGCATGAACAGAAGTAGGCTGCGCACCTCACTGGATGTGCATTTAAGTTGAATGCTTGTATAGTAGCTATAGCAGTGGCAGCAGGTGAAAGGGACAATTGTAGGGGCGAGCGGCATGCTTGTTCAGTAGAGCCTAAACACCTTCAAGTGGCTGCAGTTTTTTGTTGTTTCGCTGTTGTACGTAATGCAGCGTTTGCCCTGATGGTCGGCATTAGCTACTGCCGGTCTGCGTTGACAATTTTCAGGGAGTGGGTTGTGGAAGCCAGGTGCGGTTTGGGTGTGGGTGCGGATAAGCAGCCAATGTGGCGTACGTGGTGTTTGGTACCACTGGTCCCCTAGACCTGTGGTGCGGAGTGTTGGTGGAGACACGCAGGCGTTCGTGCGTTTAGGCTGCTTTGGCATTACGATGCTGAGTTAGCAGGTGGTTGGGAAATCAGTGGGAGTAGGGCTCCTATGCTTGAATCTGCGTTGGTGTCGTCGTGTCGTATCGCATGTGGTCAAAGCCACAATATCAACAGCAGCAATAGAACTGCTTATGTCAGCATGGACCTATGGCGAGTTGGTGCTTCGTAGAACGCGGAGGATGGCTGCGTCGTCTGCGGTTAGAGAAATAGTTAGTTGTTTTTAGCGTATGGAATGCTTATGCGAGCATGGCCATAAGACTAGAGTGGTTCTAGCACGGCCCATCGGCTAGCACTTGCCGTCGCGTTGATGCGGAATTGATATGGAGGCTGGTATACATTTGCACGCTGCATGACTCGGGGATTGAGCTATTTGCATGTAAAGGTGTGGGGTGTAGTATGTGTTTTTGCTGAAGCTCATGCATGTACGGTCAGGGTAGCATCTAGGTTGTGTGCTGCAGTGGGATGGCTAGGACTGTTGTTATGTGCAGGCGCATGAACAGGAGTAGGCTGCGCACTGCACTGGATGTGTTTTTTTCATGGACGCCCATATGTTATCTATTGCAGTGGCAGCAGGTGAAAGGGAAAATTGTATGACCGAGCGGCATGCTTGTTTAGGAGAGCCTAAGCTTCTTCGAGTTGTTGTACTTCTTTGATGTTTCGCTGTTGTACTTAATGCAGTGTTTTGGTTGATGATGCGCATTCGTTCATGCCGGTCTGCGTTGACGATTTTCAGATAGTGGGTTGTGGAAGCCAGGTGCGGTTTGGGTGTGGGTGCGGATAAGCAGCTAATGTGGCGTAGGTGGTGTTTGGTACCACTGGTCCCCTAGACCTGTGGCGCGGAGTGTTGGTGGAGACTGGCAGGCGTTCGTGAGTTTAGGCTGCTTTGGCATTAGGATGCTGAGTTGGCAGGTTGTCTGGAATCCAGTGGCAGTACGGCTCCTGTGCTTAAATCTGCGTTGGTGTCGTTGTGTCGTATTGCATGTGGTCAAAGCAACAATGTCAATATCAGCAATAGAACCGCTTATGTCATCATGGGGCTGTGCCGAATTGGTATTTCATGCAATATGGAGGATCGTTGTGTCGTCTGTGGTTAGAGAAATAGTTAGTTGTTTTTAGCGTATGGAATGCTTATGCGAGCATGGCCATAAGACTAGAGTGGTTCTAGCACGGGCCCATCGGCTAGCACTTGCCGTCGCTTTGATGCGGAATTGATATGGAGGCTTGTACACATTTGCACACTGTATGGCTCAGCTAGTGCGCTATTTGCATGCAAAGGTGTGGTGTGTAGTATGTGTTTTTGCTGTAGGTAATGCATGTAGGGTCAGGCCACCATCTAGCTTGTGTGCTGCAGTGGGATGGCTAGGACTGTTGTTATGTGCAGGCAGGAGAACAGCAGTAGGCTGCGCACTGCACTGCATGTGTGGGTTTCATGGACGCCCATATGTTATATACTGCAGTGGCAGCAGGTGAAAGGGAAAATTGTAGGGGCGAGCGGCATGCTTGTTCAGGAGAGCCTAAACACCTTCGAGTTGCCGTACTTCTTTGGTGATTCGCTGTTGTACTTAATGCAGTGTTTTGGCTGATGGTGCGCATTCGCTAATGCCGGTCCGCTTTGACAATTTTCAGATAGTACGTTGTGGAAGCCATGTGCGGTTTGGGTGTGGGTGCGGATAAGCAGCCAATGTGGCGTAGCTGGTGTTTGGTACCACTGGTCCCCTAGACCTGTGGCGCGGAGTGTTGGTGGAGACTGACAGGCGTCCGTTCGTTTGTGGTGCATTGGCCTTACGATGCTGAGTTGGCAGGTTGTCTGGAAGCCAGTGGGAGTGCGCCTCCTATGCTTAGATTTGCGTTGGTGTCGTCGTGTCGTATTGCATGTGCCCTCAGGAACGGTGCCAATAGCAGCAATAGGGCCGCGTATCTTAGTGTAGAACTTTGCCGCATTAGTCTATCGTGTTATGCGGTGAGGTGGTCCGTGTCATGTGTTTGGAGAAGTGGTCAGCTGTTTTTAGCGTATGGAATGCTTATGCGAGCTTGGCCATAAGACTAGAGTGGTTCTAGCACGGGCGCATCGGCTAGCACTTGCCGTCGCTTTGATGCGGAATTCATCCGGACGCTGTTGAACATTTGCACGCTGCATGGCTCGGGCAGTGCGCTGTTTGCATGCAAAGGTGTGGTGTGTATCGCGTGCTTTTTGGTGTAGCTCATGCATGTACGGTCAGGGCAGCATCTAGCTTGTGTGCTGCAGTGGGATGGCTAGCACTGTTGTTATGTGCATGCTGGAGAAGGATCAGGCTGTGCACTGCACTGCTTGTGCCTCTCAAATGGGTGCTCATATATTATCTATTGCAGTGGCAGCAGGTGAAAGGGAAAATTGTATGACCGAGCGGCATGCTTGTTCAGGAGAGCTTAAGCACCTTCCAGTGCCTGGAGTTCTTTGATGCTTCGCTGTTGTAGGTAATACAGGATTTGCCTTGATGGTGCGCATTTGGTGCTGCCGGTCTGCGTTGACGATTTTCAGTCAGTGGGTTGTGGAAGCCAGGTGCAGTTTGGGTATGGGTGCGGATAAGCAGCTAATGTGGCGTACGTGGTGTTTGGTACCACTGGTCCCCTAGACCTGTGGTGCGGAGTGTTGGTGGAGACTGGCAGGCGTCCGTGCGTTTAGGCGACTTTGGCATTACGATGCTGAGTTTGCAGGTAATTTGGAATCCAGTGGCAGTGCGGCTGCTGTGCTTTAGTCTGTGTTGGTGTCGTCGTGTCGTATCGCATGTGGTCAAAGCAACAATGTCAATATCAACAATAGAACCGCTTATTTCAGTATGGACCTATGCCGAATCTGTGCTTCATACAATGTGGAGGCGTGATGCATGGCATGTGTTTGGAGAAGTGGTCAGTTGTTTTTTAGCTTATTGAATCCTTATGCGAGCATGGCCATAAGACTAGAGTGATTCTTGCACAGGCCCATCGGCTAGCACTTGCCGTCGCTTTTATGCGTAATTGATATGGAGGTTGGTGAACCTTTGCATGCTGCATGCATTGAACAGTGCGCTATTTGCATGCAAAGCAGTGGAGTGTAGCATGTGCTTATTGCTGTAGGTAATGCATGTAGGGTCAAGGCAGCATCTAGGTTGTGTGCTGCAGTGGGATGGATAGCACTGTTTTTACGTGCAGGCGCATGAACAGGATCAGGCTGTGCACTGCACTGGATGTACGTCTCACATGGATGCTCATGTGTGACCTATTGCAGTGGCAGCAGGTGAAAGGGAAAATAGGGGCGAGCGGTATGATTTCTCTGGAGAGCCTAAGCATTTTGGAGTGGCTGGAGTTCTTTGATGTTTCGCTGTTGTACTTAATGCAGCGTTTGCGCTGATGGTGTGCATTTGCTAATGCCGGTCTACGTTGACGATTTTCAGCTAGTACGTTGTGGAAGCCATGTGCGGTTTGGATGTGGGTGCGGATAAGCAGCCAATGTGGCGTAGCTGGTATCTGGTACCACTGGTCCCCTAGACCTGTTGTGCGGAGTGTTGGTGGAGACTGGCAGGCGTTCGTGCGTTTAGGTGACTTTGGCATTACGATGCTGAGTTGGGAAGTTGTTTGGAAGCCAGTGGCAGTAGGACTCCTGTGCTTAAATCTGCGTTGGTGTCGTCGTGTTGTATTGCATGTGGTCAAAGCAGCAATGTCAATAGCAGCAATAGGACCTCTTCTGTCAGTATGGGGCTGTGCCGAATTGGTAAATCATGCAATGTGGAGGCTTGTTGCATGGTATGTGTTTGGAGAATTGGTCAGTTGTTTTTAGCGTATGGAATGCTTATGCGAGCTTGGCCATAAGACTAGAGTGGTTCTAGCACGGCCCATCGGCTAGCACTTGCCTTCGCTTTGATGCGGAATCGATATGGAGGCTGGTATACATTTGCACGCTGCATGGCTCGGGCACTGCGCTCTTTGCATGCAAAGGTGTGGGGTGTATCACGTGCTTTTGGTGTAGCTCATGCATGCAGCACCAGGCCAGCATCTATGTTGTGTGGTGCAGTGGGATGGCTAGCACTGTTGTTATGTGCAGGCGCATGAACAGCAGAAGGCTGCGCACTGCACTCGGTGTGTTGTTTGCATGGATGCTCATATATTATCTATTGCAGTCGCAGCAGGTGAAGGGGAAAATTGTAGGACCGAGCGGCGTGCTTGTTCAGGAGAGCCTAAACACCTTCGAGTCGCTAGAGTTCTTTGATGATTCGCTGTTGTACTTAACGGAGCGTTTGCGCTGATGTTGGGCATTTGGTACTGCCGGTCTGCGTTGGCGATTTTCAGGCAGTGGGTTGTGGAAGCCATGTGCGGTTTGGGTGTGGGTGCGGATAAGCAGCCAATGTTGCGTAGGTGGTGTTTGGTGCCACTGGTCCCCTAGACCTGTGGTGCGGAGTGTTGGTGTAGACAGGCAGGCATCCGTGCGTGTAGGCGACTTTGGCATTACGATGCTGAGTTGGCAGGTTGTTTGGAATCTAGTGGCAGTACGGCTCCTGTGCTTGAATCTGTGTTGGTGTTGTCGTATCGTATTGCATGTGCTCAAAGCAACAATGTCGATAGCAGCAATAGAACCGCTTATGTCATTATGGGGCTATACCAAATTGGTCCTATATAACATTTGAAGGCGTGTTGATTGCTATGTGTTTGGAGAAGTGGTCAGTTGTTTTTAGTGTATGGAATGCTTATGCGAGCTTGGCCATAAGACTAGAGTGGTTTTAGCACGGGCCCATCGGCTAGCACTTGACGTCGCTTTAATGTGGAATTGATATGGAGGCTTGTATACATTTGCATGCTGCATGGCTCGGGCATTGCGCTCTTTGCCTGCAAAGGTGTAGGGTGTAGTATGCGTTTTCCCTGTAGTCGTGCATGTAGGGTCAGGGCAGCATCTAGGTTGTGTGCTGCAGTGGGATGGTTAGAACTGTTGTTATGTGCAGGCGCATGAACAGAAGTAGGCTGTGCACTGCACTGGATGTGTGACTTACATGGCGGATGCTCATATACTATATATTGCAATAACAGCAGGTGAAAGGGAAAATTGTAGGGGCGAGCAGCATGCTTGTTTAGGAGAGCTTAAGCATCTTCCAGTGCCTGGAGTTCTTTGATGATTCGCTGTTTTACGTAATGGAGCGTTTGCGCTGATGGTGCGCATTTGCCAATGCCGGTCTGCGTTGACGATTTTCAGCTAGTGGGTTGTGGAAGCCACGTGCGGTTTGGGTGTGGGTGCGGATAAGCAGCCAATGTGGCGTACGTGGTGTTTGGTACCACTGGTCCCCTAGACCTGTGGTGCGGAGGGTTGGTGGAGACACGCAGGCGTTCTTGCATTGAGGTGACTTTGGCAGGACGATGCTGAGTTTGCAGGTTGTTTGGAAGCCAGTGGGAGTAGGGCTCCTATGCTTGAATCTGCGTTGGTGTCGTCGTGTCGTATTGCATGTGGTCAAAGCAACAATGTCAATAGCAGCAATAGAATCGCTTATGTCAGTATGGACATATGGCGAATCTGTGCTTCATACAATGCGGAGTATTGTTGTGTGGTATGGGCGTTGAGAAGTGGTCAGTTGTCTTTAGCGTATGGAATGCTTATGCGAGCTTGAGGGTAAGGCTAGAGTGGTTCTAGCTCGGGCCTATCGGCTAGCACTTGCCGGTGCTTTCAGGCGGCATTGATATGGAGGCTGGTGAACATTTACACGCTGCATGGCTCGGGCAGTGTGCTCTTTGAATGCAAAGGTGTGGTGTGTAGTATGTGTTTTTGCTGTAGGTAATGCATGTAGGGTCAGGGAAGTATTTAGCTTGTGTGCTGCAGTGGGATGGTTAGCACTCTTGTTATGTGTAGCTGCATGAACAGCAGTAGGCTGCCCACTGCACTGGATGCGTGATTCACATAGTAAATGCTCGTATGTGATCTATTGCAGTGGCAGCAGGTGAAAGGGACAATTGTAGGACCGAGCGGCATGCTTGTTCAGGAGAGCTTAAGCACCTTCCAGTGCCTGGAGTTCTTTGATGATTCTCTATTGTACGTAATGGAGCGTTTGCGCTGATAGTGCCCATTTGCTACTGGCGGTCTGCGTTGGCGTTTTTTAGACAGTGAGTTGCGCAGACGAGGTGCGGTTTGGGTGTGGGTGCGGATAAGCAGCCAATGTGGCGTACGTGGTGTTTGGTACCACTGGTCCCCTAGACCTGTGGTGCGGAGGGTTGGTGGAGACTGGCAGGCATCCGTGCATTTAGGCGACTTTGGCATTACGATGCTGAGTTGACAGGTTGTTTGGAATCCAGTGGCAGTAGGGCTCCTATGCTTAAATCTGCGTTGGTGTCGTCGTGTCGTATTGCATGTGGTCAAAGCAACAATGTCAATATCAGCAATAGAACCGCTTATGTCAGTATGGACATATGGCGAATCTGTGCTTCATACAACGCGGAGTATTGTTGCGTGACATGGGGTTAGAGAAGTGGTCAGTTGTTTTTAGCGCATGGAATGCTAATGTGTGCTTGGCCATAAGACTAGAGTGGTTCTAGCACGGGCCCATCGCCTAGCACTTGCCTTCGCTTTGATGCGGAATCGATATGGAGGCTGGTGAACATTTACACGCTGCATGGCCCGGTCAGTGTGCTCTTTGCCTGCAAAGGTGTGGGCTGTATCACGTGCTTTTTGCTGTAGCTCATGGATGTAGGGTCAGGGCAGTATTTAGCGTGTGTGCTGCAGTGGGATGGCTAGCACTGTTGTTATGTGCAGGCGCATGAACAGAAGTAGGCTGCGCACTGCACTGTATGTGTCTTTCAGGTAAATGCTCATATATTATCTATTGCAGTGGCAGCATGTGAAGGGGCCATTGTAGGGGCGAGCGGCATGCTTGTTTAGGAGAGCTTAAGCACCTTCCAGTGCCTGGAGTTCTTTGATGTTTTTCTGTTGTACTTAATGCAACGTTTGTGCCGATTGTGCGCATTTGCTAATGCAGGTCTGCGTTGACGGTTTTCAGATAGTACGTTGTGGAAGCCAGGTGCGGTTTGGGTGTGGGTGCGGATAAGCAGCCAATGTGGCGTAGGTGGTGTCTGGTATCACTGGTCCCCTAGACCTGTGGTGCGGAGTGTTGGTGGAGAGTGGCAGGCGTCCGTGCGTTTGAGGTGCATTGGCCTTACGATGGTGAGTTGGCAGGTTGTCTGGTATCCAGTGGGAGTAGGGCTCCTATGCTTAAATCTGCGTTGGTGTCGTCGTGTTGTATTGCATGTGGTCAAAGCAACAATGTCAATATCAGCAATAGAACCGCTTATGGCAGTATGGACCTATGCGGACTTGGTGCTTGATACAATGTGTAGGCTCGGCGCATTGCATGTGTTTGGAGAATTGGTCAGTTGTTTTTAGCGTATGGAATGCTTATGCGAGCATGGCCACAAGACTAGTGTGGTTCTAGCACGGGCCTGTCGCCTAGCACTTGCCGTCGCTTTGATGCGTAATTGATATGGAGGCTGGTGAACATTTGCATGCTGCATACTTCGGGAGATGAGCTCTTTGCATGCAAAGGTGTGGGGTGTAGAATGTGTTTTTGCTGTAGGTAATGCATGTAGGGTCAGGCCAGCATCTAGCTTGTGTGCTGTAGTGGGATGGCTAGCACTGTTGTTATGTGCAGGCACATTAACAGCAGAAGGCTGCGCACTACACTGGATGTGTGTTTTAAGTGGATGCTCATATATTATCTATTGCAGTGGCAGCAGGTGAAAGGGAAAATTGTAGGACCGAGCGGCATGCTTGTTTAGGAGAGCCTAAGCACCTTCGAGTCGCTGGAGTTCTTTGATGATTCACTGTTGTACTTAATGCAGCGTTTGCACTGATAGTGCGCATTTCCTGATGCAGGTCTGGGTTGACGAATTTTAGGGAGTGGGTTGTGGATGCCAGGTGCGCTTTTGGGTGTGGGTGCGGATGAGGAGTCAATGTGGCGTAGGTGGTGTCTAGTACCACTGGTCCCCTAGACCTGTGGTGTGGAGGGTTGGTGGAGACTGGCAGGCGTCCGTGCATTTGCGGTGCATTGGCCTTACGATGCTGAGTTGGCAGGTTGTCTGGAATCCAGTGGCAGTAGGGCTGCTGTGCTTGAATCTGCGTTTGTGTCGTCGTGTCGTATTGCATGAGGTCAAAGCAACAATGTCAACAGCAGTAATAGGACCGCTTATGTGAGTGTGGCACTACGTCTCCTTGGTACTTTACAATATGCAAACGCGTGTTCTATGGAAGGAGGATTGAGAAGTGGTCAGTTGTTTTTAGCGTATGAAATGCTTATGCGAGCATGGCCAAAAGACTAGAGTGGTTCTAGCACGAGCACATCGGCTAGCACTTGACGTCGCTTTGATGCGGAATTGATCTGAACGCAGGTGAACATTTGCATGCTGCATACCTCGGGCAGCGGGCTCCTTGCATGCAAAGGTGTGGAGTGTAGTATGTGATTTCCTGTAGCTCATGCATGTAGGGTCAGGGCAGCATCTAGGTTGTGTGCTGCAGTGGGATGCCTAGCACTGTTGTTATGTGCATGCTGGGAGAAGGATCAGGCTGTGCACTGCACTGTATGTGTGTTTCAGGTGAATGCTCATATACTATGTATTGCAGTGGCAGCAGGTGAAGGGGGCCATTGTAGGGGCGAGCGGCATGCTTGTTCAGGAGAGCCTAAGCACCTTCCAGTGCCTGGAGTTCTTTGATGATTCGCTGTTGTACTTAATGCAACGTTTGTGCTGATAGTGCCCATTTGCTAATGCCGGTCTGCGTTGACGATTTTCAGCTAGTGGGTTGTGGAAGCCATGTGCAGTTTGGGTGTGGGTGCGGATAAGCAGCCAATGTGGCGTAGGTGGTGTCTGGTACCACTGGTCCCCTAGACCTGTTGTGCTGAGGGTTGGTGGAGACAGGCAGACGTTCGTGCGTTTAGACGGCTTTTGTAGGATGACCCTGAGTTGGCAGGTTGTCTGGAATCCAGTGGCAGTAGGGCTGCTGTGCTTAAATCTGCGTTGGTGTCGTGTCGTATTGCATGTGGTCAAAGCAACAATGTCAATATCAGCAATAGAACCGCTTATGTCAGTATGGGGCTATGCGGACTTGATACTATATGATACTACGCGGCTCGTTGCATGCCATGTGTTTGGAGAAGTGTCCAGTTGTCTTTAGCGTAATCAAGTTTGCATTCTCCTTGGCCATAAGACTAGAGTGGTTCTAGCACTGGCCCATCGGCTAGCACTTGCCGTCGCTTTCGTGCGGAATTGATCTGGACGCTGGTGAACATTTGCACGCTGCACGGCTCAGTCAGTGCGCTCTTCGCATGCAAAGGTGTATGGTGTAGGGTATGTGTTTGCTGTAGCTAATTTACGTAGGATCTGCCCAGCATTTAGCTTGTGTGCTACAGCGGGATGGCTAGCACTGTTGTTATGTGCATGCTAGGGGAAGGATCAGGCTGCGCACTGCACTGGATGTGTGTTTTAGGTGGGTGCTCATATATTATCTATTGCAGTGGCAGCAAGTGAAAATTGTATGACCGAGCGGCATGCTTGTTTAGGAGAGCCTAAACACCTTCGGGTCGCTGGAGTTCCATCGTGCTTCGCTCTTGAACTTAATGTAGCGTTTGCGCTAGTAGTCCGCATTTGCTAATGCTGGTCTGCGTTGACGATTTTCAGATAGTACGTTGTGGAAGCCAGGTGCGGTTTGGGTGTGGGTGCGGATAAGCAGCCAATGTGGCGTAGGTGGTGTCTGGTATCACTGGTCCCCTAGACCTGTGGCGCGGAGGGTTGGGGGAGACTGGCAGGCGTCCATTCGTTTGCGGTGCATTGGCCTTACGATTCTGAGTTGGCAGGTTGTTTGGAATCCAGTGCGAGTAGGGCTCCTGTGCTCAAAATTTGCGTTGGTGTCGTCGTGTCGTATTGCATGTGCTCAAAGCAACAATGTCAACCGCAGCAATAGAACCGCTTATGGCAGTATGGACCTATGCGGACTTGGTGCTTGATACAATGTGGAGGCTTGTTGCATGGCATGTGTTTGGAGAAGTGGTCAGTTGTTTTTAGCGTATGGAATGCTTATGCGAGCTTGGCCATAAGACTAGAGTGGTTCCTGCACAGGCCCATCGGCTAGCACTTGCCTTCGCTTTGATGCGTAATTGATATGGAGGCTGGTGAACCTTTGCACCCTGCACGGCTCGGGAAGTGCGCTGTTTGCATGCAAAGGTGTTCTGTATAAGGTGTGGTGTTTGCTGTGGTCGTGCATCTAGGGTCAGGGCAGCATCTAGCTTGTGTGCTGCAGTGGGATGGCTAGCACTGTTGTTATGTGCATGCTGGAGAAGGATCAGGGTGCGCACTGCACTGGATGTGTGTTTCAGGTGGGTGCTCATATATTATCTATTGCAGTGGCAGCAGGTGAAAGGGAAAATTGTATGACCGAGCGGCATGCTTGTTCAGGAGAGCCTAAGCAGCTTCCAGTGCCTGGAGTTCTTTGATGTTTTTCTGTTGTACTTAATGTAGCGTTTGCACTGATAGTGCGCATTTGGTGCTGCCGGTCTGAGTTGACGAATTTCAGAGAGTGGGTTGTGGAAGCCAGGTGCGGTTTGGGTGTGGGTGCGGATAAGCAGCCAATGTGGCGTACGTGGTGTCTGGTACCACTGGTCCCCTAGACCTGTGGTGTGGAGTGTTGGTGGAGACTGGCAGGCATTCGTGCATTTAGGCTTCTGTGGCAGGATGACGCTGAGTAGGGAGGTTGTCTGGAATCCAGTGGCAGTACGGCTCCTATGCTTAAATCTGCCTTGGTGTCGTCGTGTCGTATTGCATGTGGTCAAAGCAACAATGTCAATAGCAGCAATAGAACCGCTTATCTCAGTCTAGATCTATGCCGAACTGGTGTTGCATACTAAGTAGGCATTTCCTCTATGGCATGTGTTTGGAGAAGTGCTCAGTTGTTTCCAGCGCATTGAATGCATATGGGAGCATGGCCATAAGACTAGAGTGGTTCTACCACGGGCCCATCGGCTAGCACTTTCCGTCGCTTTGATGCGGAATTGATATGAAGGCTGGTGAACATTTGCACGCTGCATGCCACAGGAAGTGCGCTCTTCGCATGCAAAGGTGTGAGGTGTAGTATGCGTTTTTGCTGTAGTCGTGCATGTAGGGTCAGGGCAGCATCTAGCTTGTGTGCTGCAGTGGGATGGCTAGCACTGTTGTTATGTGCATGCTGGAGAAGGATCAGGGTGCGCACTGCACTGGATGTGTGTTTCAGGTGGCTGCTCATATATTATCTACTGCAGTGGCAGCAGGTGAAAGGGAAAGTTGTATGACCGAGCAGCATGCTTGTTTAGGAGAGCCTAAGCACCTTCGGGTCGCTGTAGATCTTTGATGTTTTTCTGTTGTACTTAATGCAGCGTTTGCGCTGATAGTGCGCATTTGCCTATGCCGGTCTGAGTTGACGACTTATAGGGAGTGGGTTGTGGATGCCATGTGCGGTTTGGGTGTGGGTGCGGATAAGCAGCCAATGTGGTGTAGGTGGTGTCTAGTACCACTGGTCCCCTAGACCTGTGGTGCGGAGTGTTGGTGGAGACTGGCAGGCGTTCGTGCGTGTGCGCGGCTTTGTCAGGACGATACTGAGTTGGCAGGTTGTCTGGAAGCGAGTGGCATTACGGCTGCTATGCACGAATCTGTGTTGGTGTCGTCGTGTCGTATTGTATTTGCTCAAAGCAACAATGTCAATAGCAGTAATAGAACCGCTTATGTGAGTGTGAGAGTATGCCTAGTTTGTGCTTCATACAATATAGTTGTTAGTTTTGTGCCAAGTGTTTAGAGAAGTGGTCAGTAGTTTCCAGTTAATCAAGTTTGCTTTCTCCTTGGCCGTAAGACTAGAGTGGTTCTAACACGGGCCCATCGGCTAGCACTTGCCATCGCTTTGATGCGGAATTGATATGGAGGCTGGTATACATTTGCACACTGCACGCAACAGGAAGTGCGCTCTTCGCATGCAAAGGTGTAGGGTGTAGAATGTGTTTTTGCTGTAGCTCATGCATGTAGGGTCAGGGCAGCATCTTGGTTGTGTGCTGCAGTGGGATGGCTAGCACTGTTGTTATGTCCAGGAGCATCAACAGGAGCAATGTGTGCACTGCACTGGATGTGTGTTTCAGGTGGGTGCTCATATATTATCTATTGCAGTGGCAGCAGGTGAAAGGGAAAATTGTATGACCGAGCGGCATGCTTGTTTAGGAGAGCCTAAGAACCCTCGAGTCGCTAGGTTTCCTCCGTGGTTCACTCTTGTACTTAATGCAGCGTTTGCGCTGATAGTGCGCATTTGGTACTGCTGGCCCGCGTTGACGACTTTCAGTTCGTGGGTTGTGGAAGCCAGGTGCTGTTTGGGTGTGTGTGTGGATAAGCAGCTAATGTGGCGTAGGTGGTGTCTGGTATCACTGGTCCCCTAGACCTGTTGTGCGGAGGGTTGGTGGAGACTGTCAGACGTCCGTGCGTTTGCGGTGCGCTGGCCTTACGATACTGAGTTGGCAGGTTGTCTGGAATCCAGTGGCAGTAGGGCTGCTGTGCTTAAATCTGCGTTTGTGTCGTCGTGTCGTATTGCATGTGCTCAAAGCAACAATGTCAATAGCAGCAATAGAACCACTTATGTCAGTATGGGGCTTTTCCGAATTGGTGGTTCATACAATGTGGAGGCGTATTGTGTGCCATGGGGTTAGAGAAGTAGTCAGCCGTTTTTATCGTATGGAATGCTTATGCGAGCTTGGCCATAAGGCTTGAGTGGTTCTAGCACGAGCCCATCGGCTAGGACTTGCCGTCGCTTTGATGCGGCATTGATATGGAGGCTGGGGAACATTTGCACGCTGCATGTCTCGGTAGTGCGCTCTTTGGATGGAAAAGTATGGGGTGTACTATGTGTTTTTGCTGTAGCTCACGCATGTAGGGTCAGGGCAGCATCTAGCTTGTGTGCTGCAGTGGGATGGCTAGGACTGTTGTTATGTGCATGCTGGAGAAGGATCAGGGTGCGCACTGCACTGGATGTGTGTTTCAGGTGGGTGCTCATATATTATCTATTGCAGTGGCAGCAGGTGAAAGGGAAAATTGTATGACCGAGCGGCATGCTTGTTTAGGGGAGCCTAAGCACCTTCGGGCCCCTGTAGACCTTTGATGTTTTTCTGTTGTACTTAATGTAGCTTTTTGCGCTGGTAGGGGGCTTGTGGGTACGACAGTCTCCGTTGGCGATTTTCAGATAGTGGGTTGTGGATGCCGGGTGGGGTTTGGGTGTGGGTGCGGATAAGCAGCCAATGTGGCGTACGTGGTGTCTAGTACCACTGGTCCCCTAGACCTGTGGTGCGGAGGGTTGGTGGAGACTGGCAGGCGTTCGTGCGTGTGCGCGGCTTTGGCAGGACGATGCTGAGTTGGCAGGTTGTCTGGTAGCCAGTGAGAGTAGGGCTCCTGTGGTTTAATCTGCTTTGGTGTTGTCGTGTCGTATTGCATCTGGTCAAAGCAACAATGTCAATAGCAGCAGTAGAACCGCTTATGTGAGTGTGGGAGTATGCCCAGTTGGTGCTTCATACAATATAGTTGTTGGTTCTGTGCCAAGTGTTTAGAGAAGTGGTTAATTGTTTCCAGTTAATCAAGTTTGCATTCTACTTGGCCATAAGACTAGAGTGGTTCTAGCACGGGCCCATCGGCTAGCACTTGCCGTCGCTTTGATGCGGAACTGATATGGAGGCTGGTATACATTTGCACGCTGCATGCCACAGGATGTGCGCTCTTCGCATGCAAAGGTGTGGGGTGTAGAATGTGTTTTTTCTGTAGCTCATGCATGTAGGGTCAGGGCAGCATCTTGGTTGTGTGCTGCAGTGGGATGGCTAGCACTGTTGTTATGTGCATGCTGGAGAAGGATCAGGGTGCGCACTGCACTGGATGTGTGTTTCAGGTGGCTGCTCATATACTATCTATTGCAGTGGCAGCAGGTGAAAGGGAAAATTGTATGACCGAGCGGCGTGCTTGTTTAGGAGAGCCTAAGCACCTTCGAGTGGCTAGAGTTCTTTGATGTTTTTCTGTTGTACTCAATGTAGCGTTTGCACTGATGGGGCACATTTGGTACGGCTGGTCTGCGTTGGCGAATTTCAGAGAGTGGCTTCTGCATCCCAGGTGCGGTTTGGGTGTGGGTGCGGATAAGCAGCTAATGTGGCGTAGGTGGTGTCTAGTGCCACTTGTCCCCTAGACCTGTGGTGCGGAGGGTTGGTGGAGAGTGGCAGGCATTCGTGCATTTAGGCGGCTTTGGCAGGACGATGCTGAGTTGGCAGGTTGTCTGGAATCCAGTGGCAGTAGGGCTGCTGTGCTTAAATCTGCGTTGATGTCGTCGTGTCGTATTGCATGTGCTCAAAGCAACAATGTCAATAGCAGTAATAGAACCGCTTATGTGAGTGTGGGAGTATCGCTAGTTGTGGTTTCATACAACATAGTTGTTGGCTGTGTTCCAAGTGTTTATACAAGTGGTCAGTTTTTTCCAGTTAATCAAGTTTGATTTCTCCTTGGCCATAAGACTAGAGTGGTTCTAACACGGGCCCATCGGCTAGCACTTGCCGTCGCTTTGATGCGGAACTGATATGGAGGCTGGTATACATTTGATCGCTGCATGCCACAGGCAGTGCGCTCTTCGCATGCAAAGGTGTAGGGTGTAGTATGCGTTTTTGCTGTAGTCGTGCATGTAGGGTCAGGGCAGCATCTAGCTTGTGTGCTGCAGTGGGATGGCTAGCACTGTTGTTATGTGCAT
>NW_020312160.1:0-60953 GCF_002999335.1 Cyclospora cayetanensis | reverse complement strand
AAAAGGAAAAGAGTAGAAGAGAGAGAAAGAGAAAGAGAGGAAGGGGAGAGGAAGAATAAAAGAGAGGAGAGGAAAGAGAGAGGAGGGAAAAGAGAGAAAGAAAAGTGTAGGAGAAATGATAAGGCGAACACCGAGATAGACAGACAAGAAGAATGCGAGGGAACACAGAGCTGAGAGAGAGAGAGAGAGAGAGAGAGAGAGAGAGAGAGAGAGAGACAGACAGACAGACAGACAGACAGACAGACAGACAGACAGACAGACAGACAGACAGAGACAGACAGACTGAATGGGTGCAGCATTCGAACGAGCACAGAAAAAAAAGTGTTTACAGGAGACCAGAGGCGGCCCCCCACATATAGGGTGAGGGCAAAACGTGAAAAAAGCTTTGAGGAGACTCCACTATCGCTCTCTGTCTCTATCTCTCTCTCTCTCTGTAAGTTATCCCGGATTAAGCGATGCGCGTTTCCCCTTCAATCCCTCCTAGAAGGCTCTCAAGTCAACTGGCGCAGAAAGACTGCCACAGAAAGGGGATAGGGTGCGTCGCTGGACTGACGAGGGGAAGCCGTCCTTCCACGTGGCGGCAACTTGCGCCGCAAGGGTAGAGATCGCTCGCGCAGCAGTGAGTCTCTCTTCCCTGACGGAGAGCTCCAGCTGAAGGCGCAGCTTATCCACGATGAAGGCCATGTATCGTGGAATTCCAAATGCGTCCGAAGCAGCAACTTCCGTCCATAGGTCCCTATACACCGCGGCTACAGCCTCGCTGCTGCTGTGGCGGAAGCAAAAGGCGGATGCTGCAACGTGCCCCCGCAGTTCTGCGTTGAACAGCTCACTGGCTCGCCTGAAGCATCGCAGGCAGCAGTTCGAACATCGCGACTCCTGTGAAAAAAGCGTCGGGTGAGAATGGGGCTCTAACTATGTACCCGGAGAAGAGAGCCGCTGCTGCTTTGCGGCGTCTGGATCCTCGGGGAAAAGAAGCGGAGGGGAGCAAAAAGGGGCATGCAAGTTGAACGGGGAAGAGTCTAGGCAGCAGTAGAGAAGCTCCGTCTTGTTCTCCGCAGGCTGCGCAGGGAGGACGGCGAAGGCGTGTGCCAAAGATGTAGGGAGAGAGATGCAGGATGCAGATAGAGTGGCTGGACCTGGAAACGTGGAGGAGGGCGTTGCCAACGCTGAGCTGCGTTTCCACTCTCTCATAGACTTCGAGACAGTCGGGGGAGGGCAGTTGCAGCAACTGCTTCTCTAGCACCTGAAGTCACAGGCAGTCAGCAGGGGGGGCAGGCACCACTGAAGGAGGCCAGGGAAGCGGCAGAGAAGAGAAGCTAGACAAGCGCATCAGAAGAGCCTCCTTAGAGCGACGGTCGTGTGGTGGGGGTGTTGAGGAGCGTGGCGAGGGCAAGAGCTTTGCCTTGCCGCGGTGGAAGCCAGTGGAAAGGGCAGCACAGCTCAGCGCCGAGAATGCAAATGCAGAAATGCAAACACACGTGCAGGGTGACAAAGAGTTGGCGCAGCCTCGCAAAAAGAGTCCATAGAGTTTACGAAGGCTGAGACACAGTCCCCAGGCGTCTAAAGCCTATATGTGGGGGGGAGAGGATGTCAGTTGCGCAAGGTTGAAGTAGGGGCGAAGCAGCTCGTCGCCACGTTTAGACAACCCATTGAACATCCATTGAGCACACCAAGACATGCCTCGCACGCACCTCCTGCATGGCCTTCGAATTGGCAAACTTGCAAACAACCGCGAAGGCTTCAATGGCTGCCCCCCTAACGGTGGGGGAGGGGTCTAGCAGACTCCGTGCGAGAGCCTTTAGGAGGCGCTTAGCGTGGACAGACACCTCAGGAATCTTGGCTCCCCACTCGTCGAATAGCGACGACACGAAGAAACAAACGCCGCATCGACTCGCCACGCCGAGGCTTCCCCGCAGCTTTTGTACCAAAGGCGGTATCAGCGATCCCACAGCACTCAGATCCATTTGGCGTGCCTGAGGAGAAAGGCACACCCTCCAGGAGCAGCAGCAGCAGTTTCCACAGCGATGCAGCACCAGACGCATGGGGAAACAAGCAGCAGCGCGAGGCAGACGCAGCAGCATTCCAGCAAAACGGCGGAAGCTGGCGTGCCGCTTCCAAGCATGCAGCGGGAGCTCCTTCAGCAGCAAAAGCGGGAGATGAGACACCTGGACGTCAGCCGCGAACAGGGAGAGAAAGGCTCTGAAGGGGGATTTGGCCATTCGAAAAAAAAGCGATTTCACAGCAGGCAGCAACGCACAATGTCTTTGAGGATCTTTGCTGCCCTGCCCGTCTGAGAGAGTGACACCCTCGTCCTTTCAAAATCCTTCTGCGAGACGCCGTGAAGTCGCTCGGCGTGAAATTGGTGGAAGGCGAAGGCACGAGGTTCAAAAGCTCCCAGTCCCTCGATAAGGAAGACTACCAACGGCACCAACCAAGCCTCCGTATCGTGAGTAGAGGGGGTGTCATCAGCGGCAGTCTCACTGCCTCCTTTCTTCTCCGTGCAGCTGCCATCATCTCCGGGAGTAAGTGTTGCAGAGGAATGACGCTTAGAACGCCTGCGCCTTTCTGCCGCGAAACAGTTGCCCACGCACTCCCCCAAGACATCCAGACAAAGGATGCGGATCTGCAGCGGTGAGAGCAGCAGAAGCAGCAGCAGCACCATGCAAAACGAGAGGTAACACACAGATTCTTCAAAGTTTCCGCGCGCACAGCACGGTGCACCCCGCTCAACGCCATCTGCTGCTCAGGCTGTTTCTCTCTCTTTCTCTCTCTATTGTTTGTCTGTGTCTCTCTCTGTCTCTCTGTCTGTTTGTCTCTCTGTCTGTTTGTCTCTCTGTCTGCTTGTCTCTCTGTCTGCTTGTCTCTCTGTCTGTTTGTCTCTCTGTCTGTTTGGCTGTCTACTCAACGCCCCCGCGCAGAACATCCGCCTCCGCGCTGCCCTCCCCTTGAGTGCATGCATGCATGCGTAAAAACACGGTTGGAGAACTGCTGCGATGCAGCATGAACGTGGCAACACGGCATGCACATTCCCCACGACAAAGGCCGTCTCAGGAGCCATGGAGGATCGCTCAAAATGGGAAAAATGGATGACCAATTGTCTGGCTTGCAGCGTGCTGTCTGTCTGCCCCCTTTGGATACGCATGCATGTGCAGCAGGTTCCGAAAGAGGCGAGCTGCGCTTACCTCTTTGTTGCCGCTGTGTGCTTCGCAGACTTTCTGCAGCAAGTTCACCGAAGCCACCAGGGGGCGACCCTCGCAGCAAAGCTCCCCAGTGAGAGCTCTAAGAGTTCTTCCAAGGAGCCTTGCTGCTGCGCGCACTTCGTCTACGATATCGTCGAGACAGCGGGCAGCAGACAACCACAAGTCTTCGAAAAAAGGCTTTATTTCTGTCCAGTCGTGCCCTGCGCAACGGTCGAACGCAAACACGCCTCCACAGACTGACACACACTCACAAGCAGCCACACAGCCAACCCACCCGCACATGCCAAGCACTACCACCCACAGCAGATCTACATCCTCCTGAAGCCGCTAAGAGCCCTCTCGGCTAACAGCACTGAAAATATTTCGCTCGCCGATGCATGCACGCGCCGCTGCTGCATGCGATGGCACCAAAGCTTGCGGAGAAAAGAGGCACCAGCAGCAGCGGTATTAGCAGCAGCAAAAGCAAAAGCAGCAGCAGTAGCGCTATTAGCAGCAGCAAAAGCAAAAGCAGCAGCAGTAGCGGTATCAGCAGCAGCAGTAGCGGTACCTGCAGCAGCAAAAGCAGCAGAAGCAAAAGCAACAGCAGTAGTACTAGCAGCACCAAAAGCAGAAGCAGCAGCAGCAGTATTAGCAGCAGCAAAAGAAAAAGCAGCAGCAGAAGCAGCAGCAAAAGCAGAAACAGCAGCAAAAGCACTACCAGGGGGCAAGAAGGCAAGTTTTTCTTCGAGGCAAGCTCACCTTTCAGAATGTCTGAACCTGCTTTGCATGCAGCTTCTCGGAGCAGCTGGTTGGGGCCCTGCAGACACCTGACAATCTGTCTCACGACCAGCTGCCATGGAGACTGCTGATTCTGCTCACGCTGCTGCCTCTGCTGCAGTGCCAACATGAAGGGGTTGCGGGGAGCACCGATAGCTGTGAGCTCTGCAACGGAGGAGATGCCATACACTGCCTGCACACATGGATTCCAGACAATTACCCGCACAGACGCATCGTGAGTCACCTCCGTCGCAAGCAAATCTGCGAAAAAAGACCGTTTGAACGTTGGAATTTTTTCCAGGGCGAACACAAAGGCTCCACAAAGAGCTTCCGCGATTCTACGCCTCTCTGTTGTGAGACGCAGACTTTCCCCCTTCCTCTCTCTCTCTTTATACGTGTGGAGTATCGATCTCAGCCTCCATGTTGCCGCTGCCCCTGTGTGTGTTTCCACGAGCTGCACAACCCGACGTTTTCCCCCTGCGCAGTCACTTCCGTGCTGCTGCTTCTGTTTTCACGGACGTGTCTCCCAAGGATCCGTCTCAAACGCATGCCTGCCCCCTTTTCGCCTCGCCTCCCTGCTGCGGCATGCGAAGTGTGACGCTCACCTGCGAAAGCATCTCGACAGACTCCCTGAGAGGCACCGTGGAATGCCAGAAGTATACGGAAAAGGAAAACAGCAGAGAGAGGGGGCAGCTGAAGCGCAAAGCAGACACCTGGCCGTCCACAGCCAACGCGTCAAGCTCTTCTTCTTGTTCTGCTGCTCCTCTTCCTCCTCTTCCTCCTCGCGCTTCCCCTGCGTCTTGTCTTTGCTGAGGGGCCAGTACTGCAGCTGCCTCGGGAGGTTCTGCGGCTGATTCTGCGTCTGCCAGCCTACCACTGCTGCTGTACGTGCGGAGCAGCGGCTGTCGGAGTTGCTGGAGACAGAAGGCTGGAACGGAGACATCGCATGCAGCAACGCAGAGAAAATCCACGAAAAGAGGCGGCAAGGGCTGATCTAGCAACGCATACACCGCAGCAGCATGGCCACCATCGCGTGCTGCCTGCAGAAGCTGCCGCAGCAACTTGATGCGAGCAGCACCAGCATCAGCGTCGTTCAGCTCTGCTGCTCCTGTCCTCGAAGGCTGCCGCTCAGCTCCTGAGACGTCGCCTCCGCTGCTGTTTTTCTCCCTCTGCTGCTGTTTCTGCTGATGGTGCACTGAGAAGCCTTGCATCTTGAGAGCCTGCTCGGTAGGGCTCACAGAAATTCGAGAACCAACGTAGACAGACAACTCGCGCAACAGCATATCCTTCAAGCTGGCAGTTCTCTCCTCGCAACGAGTGGCTCCTGTTGCAGGGACTGCTGGCGCTGCTGTCGCTGTTTCCGCCAAGATCCTTGCCTGTGCTGCTGCTGCCTGGGGTGCTGCTGCTGCCTGGGCTGCTGCTGCGGCTGCTGCTGCTGCATCCTCGGAGGCGAGACACGCAGCCACGAGACAGCGGCTCAAGCCCCTCCACGCGCACTGCCCGACAAACACATCGGCATCTCCTACTCTGGAGAGGAAAATCCGCTGGAGCAGCAAGAGCAAAGCAGCAACTTCCGGCAGGTGCTTCGCATGCAGCAGCAGCGCGGAGAGCCAGCAGACAGCCGAACTAGACACACGAGGCCATAGTGAAGCCTTCAGTCGAGGCGAAGAAAACACTGCGTGTGCCAACTGCGTTTCTACTCCGCTTTTCTCTGCAGCAACGGCTGCTGCAGATTCCACAGCGGCCGAAGCCGCTGCTGCATCTTCCTCCCTCGGTGCAGCCTTTTTACCCTCTGAAGAATCAGCCAGCTGTTGCAACTGCGCCAGCTGCAAGACCAGCAGTAAGACTTGATTTGTCTCGCTGGCGAGGACTGCCTCTTCTCTCGCGTCTGCGGAAGCGGCTGCAGCAGAGCGCATGCGATGCAGTTCGAGCACCAGCCTCACGACAGCAAGAGCCGCTGCAGAGCGAAGCGAAGGCGAAACAAGAGACGCTGTCTCCATAAGGGCCGCTACAACACGGCGGTACTGCTGGCTCCACACTGCAGCCTCGCTGCTGCCAAGCCGGCAAGCGTTGATTGCACACAGGCTCCCTAGAAAAGCGACTGTCTGCAGGGAAGCGTGCAGCACCAGCAGACCAGTCCGCTGAGAGGTGTCTGTACAGGATCCACAGCAGCGCACAGCGTCCAGAGCACACAGATGGGGAGCAGCAGCAGCAGCAGCAGCACTGTGCAATGGCAAAAGCAGCCACCTTGCGCTTCAAAACAAGACTAGCAGCCACAAAGGGCAGAAACACCCCCGCAAGTGCTCGACAGCAGCAGACGCACTTGCTGCAGGCAGCAGAAGCTCCGTGTCTGCAGCGGCACAGTGGCGCAGACCAGCCTTCGAGATGGCGATTAGAAGCGAAAGCAAAGAATCCACTGAGGCGCTGTCTTTGTTCTGCTCCTGCGACGAGGGTTGCTGCTGCTGCCTTGGGGGTAGCGATTGAAGCGCAGCGAGCACTGCAGGAAAGTAGAACCTCAGAGCTTGTGCCAGCGCCTCCAGGCTGCACAGCAACATCGCGTCAGTCCATGACTGGGCATACACAGCGAAAGCAGAGACAGCCGTTGCCTGTGGCTGCTCGCCTAGGGGAGGCTGCGCAGCGGCAGCTTGCGCTGCTGCTGCAGCGTCGTCATCGCGGCAGTACGCAGCAGTCCACAGGTGAAAGTGCTGCAGCACGACAGAGACTGCCTGCGAAGCGACGCTGTTCTCTGGAGCCTCGCTGCTGCCGACAGCGCAGCTGCTCTTTTCCCTCGCTTCCGAAAGCGCGCCTCCCACAACCACGAGACTGCCAGCGAGCTCTCCCGGCAAAGGCAGTCGCTGTCTTTGCGTCTGCGTTTGCTGTTTTTCTTGCTCACGCACAGCCAGTCCTGTGTGCTGCTGCACGGCATCCTTCAGATGCAGGAGGAGAGGGTCGGAAGGGAGGCTTCCTCGCTCTCCCAGAGAACAGCAGCACTGCAGGCTTGCTGCAAAGGCTGCCTCCTGCTGCAGCAGCTGTTGCACATCCACGAGCCTCCCCGAAAGAAAAGGCAGAAAGGCAGCAAGAAGCCTCTCGTGATCCGACTCTTGGGGGGTACGCTGATGCACTGAAGAGGCGAACATCCGCAACAAATCGGCTGCAGCTCTTCGCGCGTCTTCTCGGGTGCACTGCACCGCCTTGAGGGCCCTTCCCTGCTTCTTCTTCTTCGCTGCTGCCGCTTTCTCCGCAGCAGCTGCAACTGAGCCAGCCGCCAGAGGCGCAAAGAGCACTGAAGAGAGCAGCAGGGGCACCTGCACAGACAGCAGCGACGGCAGTGCCGAGACTCCCCCATCGCAGCGGCCGTTCTGCCGCTGCTGTAGCTGCTTTTCCCACTTCAGCAGTCCCTTCCAGCATCGGCAGAAGGCGCAGCGCATGGCGTCAGTTAGCGTCTGGTCCGCTGGTCTTGCTGCCAGCAGTGGAAAGAGAAGAGCTGAGAGCAAACGCATGTCTTCTCCACGAACGTCGAAGCAACTTGCCGTTGCAGCAAGCGCAGGAGCCGTGCCCTCCGCCAGGCGCAGCTTCTTCAACGGCGAATCTGGGTCAGACGATGCTGCTGCTGCATCGAGTGTAGCTGCAGCTCCTGCAGCTCCTGCTGCTGCCTCTTCTTCTGGCTGCGTCCGCTGCAGCTGCCTTCCGGCACGAAGGCTTCTCCCCAGGTGCAGCTCGGCGTGCAGCAAGTCCGATAGACGTTCCACCAGAGCCAGTCGCACCTCAGCCGCCGATTCTAGAGACGCGTTCGTAGCGGCAGCGAGCTGCTGCTGCACTTCGTGTGCATCCACGTAGAAGGGAGATATCGCAGGTTTGTGGATCCCATAGGGCGTCACCTCCCCTGGCGTGGCCATGTCTTTCTTGGTGCAAAAGCGAGGCAGCACGAAACTCAGCAGCGCAGAAAAAGAGGGGGTCCCCTGCCGCTCGCATTGCTGCAGCAGATCTGCGGCTACCTCGGCTGCATTTGCCTCTTTTGATGCTCCGCTACTGCTGCTGTTGATCCTGCTCTGGTTGATGCACAAAAGGCAGTAGAAGCTGCGGCGGAGAGGACAGCGCAAGAATGCAAAGGAGACAGGAAGCTCTGACAAGCAAGGGGAAGGGGGGCATGCATGCAGCCTGTGTCTCAGGTGCTGCATCGCCGGAGACGCCTGCTTACCTGTTGGCGGGGTGGAAGGGGGGAAAAGCTTTGGAGGCTAGCCGCAACGCTTCCTGGAGCATCAGCTGTTGAGGTGCTAGAGCCGAGAGGTCTGCGCATGCGCCTCCGTTCGACTCCTCTGCAGCCGCGAACGGGGGGGAAGAAGAGGCGTCCTTCTCGCTTCTGTCTGCTGTCGGCGATACTGGAGGAGATGCGCCAGTAGGGGGGTTCAGCCAGAGAGCGACGGTCCAGTCGAGAAGCGCAACAAGCTGCCCCTCAAGACGGTCGTGGTGCTGCTGCAGCTCTCCAATCAGCAAGTCCTCTGGTTGCTTTCCCTGTAGCTGGAAAATAGCCTCTCTCAGCGTTTCTAGCCGCATCGCTAGCCAATCTCCACAGCTGCGCAGCGCCTGAAGTGCGGAGGGAGTGGTGGGAACGTCCACTGCAGCACTGAGTGAAAGTGCAGCAGAAGCTGCCCACCGACTTTGCGGCTGCGCCTTGGTCGCTTTTTGCTGCGCATCGGCTTCAACAGCGCGCGGCACCAGCAGCAGCAGCTGCTGCAGCAGCTGCAGCATGGTTTCCGTCAGCGGTGCAGCAGCCGAGTTTCCCGAGCGCGCTTCGTCTTCTCCGCCTGGCACGAGAGAGCAGCCGAGACGACAGCCGCTGCTACCAAGCGGCGAGAAAGGACAGACGCGGCAAGCCGTGGAAATCGCCTCCAGGAGAGGAGGCAACAGCTGACGCGTCGCAGGCTGCAGCAGGATATCGGCTGCACTGCGGGGACGCATGTGGGGAGGCAGAATCTCCTGGCTCAGCTTGAAGACAAGGTCAGGGGAGACTACAGAATCCGCAGCGAACACTGCGCCATACAAGCGAATCATCCGCTCAAGCAGCAGCTCGCCGTCGGAGACGACGAGACTGCCGTCTGCAGCAACTCCAGCCGGCTGGAGGCAGCATTCTGCGAAGATATCACTGGCCGATGGCGCCGCTACCAACAGCAGCTGCTCGACAGACTGCGAAAGGAAGTTGAGCACCAACCCCCCAGCCTCCGCTACTGTGGAGCACAGCAAGCGCGAGCGTCGCTGCTGCCGTCCTCCATCGTTCGCGGCTTCCGTGGTGACGTCAGCAGCTGCTCCTGCATGCACTTCGCAGACGAACCACCGCTGGAGACGCAAGCACCACTGCAGCAGAGAGAGGGAAGCTCTAAAGCGTACAGCTGGCTGAAGACTGCTGACTCCCCACTGCAATGCCAGCTGCAACAAGCCCAGCGCCTCCCACTGTAGCTCCAGCACGGCAAGACAGTGCCGCTGCTCTGCGGCTGCTCTGCATTTCGCAAGCTGCAACAACAGCTTTTCTTGCAGCTTGGCGGGCAGGGGACCCCTGGCTTCTTGCATGCGCCGAGTTGCCGAGCTGAGCAGCAGCAACTGCTGCTGCTGCTGCTGCAGAGGGTGCTGCTGGGGAAGCGGTCTCAGAGACACCAAATCAAACAGCAGCTGCAGCAGCAGCTCGTCGTCTCCATGGCTCTGCATGCACAGTTGACATTGCAGCGCATCCATCCAATTGAGGCGGGTTGGCAGCTGCCTTTGCTGGCGCTGTCTCGCCTCCGCTGCCCGCTTCAAGAGCATCGGCAACACGCTGCAGCATGCCTTAAAGAGGAGATTTCAAGGTTAATAAGTACGGCGACGGCACACAGCGACAAGCTGGAGACAAGGTTCTGAAGGAAAAGAGGCAGTAGCAGTAGCAGCAGTAGCAGCAGCAGCAGTAGCAGCAATAGCACTAGTAGCAGCAGCAGCAGTAGCAGCAATAGCACTAGTAGCAGTAGCAGCAGCAGCAGCAGCAGCAGTAGCAGCAATAGCACTAGTAGCAGTAGCACTAGTAGCAGCAATAGCACTAGTAGCAGCAGCAGCAGCAGCAGTAGCAGCAATAGCACTAGTAGCAGCAATAGCACTAGTAGCAGCAGCAGCAGTAGCAGCAATAGCACTAGTAGCAGCAGTAGCAGCAGCAGCAATAGCACTAGTAGCAGCAGTAGCAGTAGCAGCAATAGCACTAGTAGCAGCAGCAGCAGCAGCAGTAGCAGCAATAGCACTAGTAGCAGCAGCAGCAGCAGCAGTAGCAGCAATAGCACTAGTAGCACTAGTAGCAGTAGCAGCAATAGCACTAGTAGCAGCAGCAGCAGTAGCAGCAATAGCACTAGTAGCAGCAGCAGCAGTAGCAGCAATAGCACTAGTAGCAGCAATAGCACTAGTAGCAGCAATAGCACTAGTAGCAGCAGCAGCAGTAGCAGCAATAGCACTAGTAGCAGCAGCAGCAGTAGCAGCAATAGCACTAGTAGCAGCAGTAGCAGCAATAGCACTAGCAGCAGCAATAGCACTAGTAGCAGCAATAGCACTAGTAGCAGCAGCAGCACTTACCGCAGCAGCGAGGCGAGTCAGCGCAGCATTGCACGGATCCGAAACGGAAGCAAACGGAGCAGAACTGCCAATCAACAGTGGCGCTAGGATTGCTGGAGGAAGACGCAAGTCTTTTTGCAGTTTCTCGAGTACTGATGTTGCTGGAGCACTTAGTTGTACTGCTGTCTCTGGCACCTTGACAGACGATGGAGGATCAGAGACTTCTCCGGCAGAGGCGGAAAGGGCGACGGCTGCAGCTGCTTCAGCAGCTTTCTCGTCTACAATAGGGACCGCCTTCGTCGCTTCTGTCAGCAGCAGCACTGCTCGCGTCTGATAAAGCACTAGCTCCTGTCGGGAGAGCTTGCAGTTCTTCTCCCACAGCTGCAAAGATCCTACAGAGACGCCCTTGGCTCCTGCGCGTGCGGAGGTGGCAGCAGCAGCAGCTGCTGGTGCTGCTGCTGCTGCTGCTGCTGACTCTGTCGAATTCGAAGCGACTTCTGGAAGGCCAAGAATACTCGTAAACCCATACGTAAGAGAAGAGTCAGCCTTGCTTTTGAAAGCCTTCTGTCCACGCTTCTGCTCTAGCTGATGCAGCACATTCCCCCAGTCTCTGCTCCGTACAAGCTGCAGAGCCAACTGCTGAATGGCTGCTTCCTTTTCTTCCTTTTTTGCTGAAGAGGCGGTGGAAGACTCCGTGCCGAGCAGCAGCAGCAACTCACACATCGCCTGCAACACTGCCAAGAAAGCGCCATTTGGCTTGCTGCAGCAGGGCAGCTTGGTGCTGGTGATGCTCGCTGCAGCGGTGCTCGCTGCAAGGATCTCAGTCTTCTGAGAGGCCATGAAGCTCAGGATGCGCAATGCAGATGTGTTGCTGCTGCTGCTGCTACTATTGGGGTGGAGCGTTTGCAGCACCTTAGGGGTTGCCAAGCACTCCAAGAGCAGCAACAGCATCTTGGGGTAGCTGCTGCTGGCTGCCCACTCTTCGTAGTTCTGCAGCAGCAGCAAGCCTAGAGAGGAAAGCTTCTCCACGTCTCTCCGACGTACAGCTACAGAGAGGAACAAGGGAACAATGCCTCTCGCGACAGGAAGGTTGCCAGGGCGAAGGGGAGGCAGTCGCAGCTGCTGCAGCTGCGACTGCAGCTCCTGTTGCTGCTCCCCCGTGCGCTGCTGCCGCTCTGCTGCGGCCAAGAGAGACACAAGCTCCTCCGCAGGGATGGGTACCTCGGCTGCTGCTTCCTTCGATCGACGCAGGCAGCTGTTCACGATGGCAATAACCTGCATGCAAACACGCGCAAGACGGGGTGCACCTGTGTCCACAATTCCTCCCTAGGCTCTCGTCGTCTTGTCATTGCTCCTGAAGAAGCTCGCGCATGCATACATATATTCATGCGCATGTTGTTACAGCAGAACAGGGGCCAGCAGCTTGCCTTGGGTAGAGACAAGGGGGGGCATGTCATCAGCTCAAGGAACGCTCGAGGAAGCAGCTTTGCTACCACTGTAACGAGGGCTTCATCGCTGCACAAGCTGAGACGCAGTGCCGTCTGTTCATACTCCGCATTTTTGGCCTGCAGCAATGCGCTGTCGCTGCTCGCTGTAGCACCAGCAGCCGCGGCTGCTGGTGCTGCAGCCGCTGGCTGTGCGGGATCCATCGATACACGCTCAACAATGCCTCAAGGTAGATTGCACAACATAGGCTAGCAATGGAAACATAGAGCCCAGGGTTTAGGCGTAAGGGGTGGCAGGCTCAGCAGTGGTCCTGTGCGCTGCCCGCAGGTGTATTCGGAGGTTGCACACACACTGCCTGAAAGAGTCATGTGTCTTCTTTCGGCCCCTTATACTATTCAGCCAGCATCTTTTGAAGCGTTTCTTTATGAATGGTTTTCTCTACCTCTTCTCCAGAGAGCGGCAGATCGCCCTGCCGCTTCTGTCGGCGGCTGCCCGCTGCATGCAGATCCATAGGACACCTTCTCCCTTCAGGTTCGTTTTTGCGGACTCATTTCCCTAATTTCAATGCCACTGCCTGGAAATCACGTCTCCAAGGCCAACCAGTCTTAGAAGATCTTACCTTTCTCTTGTATTATCAAGCTTTGCGGCAGAAACTCAGGCCTCTTTTGAGCCCTGGCTGGGCTGGAGAATCATGATGAACTGTCTGTAAAAAAATGCCTAGAGAGCGCTCAGCATTAGCAGAGCCGTATGTGCCAGCTGTTTGTTCTCCTATCAGGGCTACGCCTTCGCTGTGGCATAGCGCCTCAGCTTCAATTCTGTGAAGCGGTTTCTGCAGCAGCAACAGAAGCGACGCCAGCCTAGCCACCTGCACCAGCCTCAGCGCATCGTCAAATATCGCGTGTCAGCGAGCTGTTGCAGCTGTCGGAGCAGCGGCAGCAGTTTCGTACAATCGGCAGTGCAGCGAGTTCAGGGGAAATCAAACCCTGTCCAACCCCCACATGCAGCAGGCAGCGAGGGCGACTAAGCAGCGCCTCGGCTGCAGCATGCAGAACTTTGAGTGCAGCTTCGGGGCTTGCTAACACCAACAACAGCAGCTGCCTATGGCGTTAAAGAAGGACCATACCACCTTGACGCCACTGGATGCTGCAGAAAGCGGCACTCCGCATCTACTGCTGGACACACTATCGCAGCAAAATCAACAGGCCCCACTATGGCATCCACACTCTCACCACAGGGATCGAGACGTGCAGCAAGAGATCCAACAGGAGCGGGAAAAGCATAACTCACACGGAGAACACGTGCAGCAGGAGCAGAACAAACGCGTGAAGCGTCGACATGTGTGTGAGGGGTGTGGGCGACCCTCCTCTGTGTGCTACTGCAGCACTGTCAGTGGACGGGAGCTCAATCTCTCAGACCCTTCTGTCTCTGCCATAGTGGATAGAGTCTTAGTTTTTCTGCATCCCCTGGAGAGGAAAAGGAAAAACGGATCTTTGCAGGTGCTGCAGCGCCTTGTCAAGGGCATAAACATATGGCCTCATCGAAGGCCTGGCTGTTGCCCATTTGCTTCTGAGCAGCAGCAGCAGCAGCAGCCGCACCGAGCGACTCCTCAGGCAGAAGGGTGTCAGAGTAGTGCTGAGGCAGAGAGGGTTGGTGAGACGCTGCAGCACACTGTGGACAGGACTGTTGCATCCGCCACGCTCAAGGAGACTCTGGCAGTCTCATCCGTCGAGGCGGTCTTAGAAAACGGAAATCGACAAGACCAGAAGCAGCAGGGGCAGCAGCAGCAGGAGCAGCACCATCATCTATGTACTCGCGATGGCATCGCCTTGTGCGACACTTCACGGATGGTGCTCTTGTTCCCCACAGAGTCGTCTCTGCCTCTTGGAACGGGCAGTCTTCCCCTCCGCCTGCCCATTACGCTGTTGGCTATTGACGGCACCTGGAAGGAAGCCAACGAGATGCTTCGCGCTGCACCGTGGCTGCAGCAGCTGCCAGCCGTGCATCTCCCGCACAGTCAAGTACTCCCCGTAGAACAGGGAGACCCTTTAGAGGGTGTTTCCTCTTTTGCCACAGCCAGTGGCAGGAGTACCTGCAGCACAACGAGAAGTGAGAGCTGCGAGGAAGCACTTCGTGTGTCAGGGGCATATGGGCTGATTCGAACACCCCCAGCACGCGTTGCGGCAAAAGGAGGTGTCTGTACAGCCGAGGCTATTGCAGAAGCTCTGGCTATCCTGGGCCGCTGGGGTCGCACCACTGCGCCCTCTCTTCTGCAGATAGCCGACACAACTAGACAGACCCTACAGCGCATAGTTGCTCTACAGCAACAAATGCGAAAACAAACCAAGAACTCCGAAAACACACTGGACAGTGCAATTGGTGCGAAGGGAGCAGCAACCCCCCGCCGCCCGTCGTCTTGAATCGGCATTTCCAGAGGGAGGAGACTTTTTGGCGTGCTTTTCAAGCTCTCAAACTTTGCGGGAACCCTTTGCGCCTTGCATCATCAAGAACCAAAATATTTGTTTTTTTCATGGCCCACATGTGACTCCAAACACATGGGGAGAACACCGGCGGCTTAGGCACATCTAAGGAGCGACACGGTTGCAGAAAAGCTTTTTTTTGCGTGTTCAGTGCCACATGCTTTGCACTAGTGCGCATGTTCTGAGTTGCAGTGCAAGGCGCTGAAACTTCCCTGGGTGCAAAAGTTCTGGCACCAATGCAGTGTTAGTAGAGGTTTAAACTGTGCTCTTCTACCCGTGAGGCTTGACACTCCTAGCTCCCCGCCCCTGTTGCCCTTTTCGCTCGCCTAAGATCTTCTTCCTACTCACTGAAACCTACCCCCTCTAGACTGTTCAAAGGCTCTTCTAGTTGGACCTAGGGCACCGTAGAAAGGATGTTCCTCCATCCCGATGCGGCGGGAAACAGCCCTTGTACAAGCAACTCTGAAGGAACATGCGCCTAGTGCCGTCCTCATGTTCCTCTGCCGTCCGATCCCTGCCTTCCGTAGAAATAGTCCTTTAAGGAAAATTAAAGAGTTTTATTCAACCTTTTTTCACCAGAGATGCTTCGACATTCCGTTGTCTCTCAGCATGGACCGGCTTACCAAGGTACCTGCTTTACTGGGAATATATCGAAATTTCCCGAAGCTCTATGGCCAGCCTGTTGCTTGTATAGGCCCCACCGTGTCTGCCACTGACTGCAGCCTGCGACGGAGGAGGGGCCTCCCTGGCCCCGCCAGCCTCCCTCTAGGGTGCCACGCTTACCTCCAGAGTACGTTTGTGCTCTTTAACACAAAAGAAGGAAGCATCCGTTATCGCGGAGACAGGAAAAAGATATTCGCACTCCTGCATCAATCAATTCAAGGCCACTGAGATCTCTCATAGCCTCTCTCCGGCTCGAGGCCTTTAAGGTCTCGTGCGCGTTTACTGGTCCTGCCTCCGTGATTGCCCAATCCGAAAAAGAGTCTCCGCTCCCCACGGTCCCTCTCCCTTCGCTCCTGCTCGCCCTGTTCGGCATCCGCCTTGCAGGTCGCCTGATGGGAGACTCGACTCGGATAGGCTTTAAAACTTCGGCTCTGATAATGATCCAACAAAGGGTCACTCTGGACGGATGAGGAGTGTCGTCCGTCCAGAGTCACCCTTGCTGCTCCCCACTGCAGCCTTGAAATATTTGAGGTAGATGTGCACAGCCAGAAAGAACAACACTCTTAGGGAAGGACAATAATCGGGGGGCAGGATCTGCTCCTTGCATCATACTGGCTACGGGTCACGGAAAAATGCCTCAAAAGAGCTCATTACTTTTCCAATTAATGGCCTTTTGCCACAAAACCGTCTCCCTAATTTCATGTCCCTCTTTTCCGGCTCCTCGCGGGAAACTTCCCGTGTGCGTCTTGCTTTGTTGCTTCCCGTCGGGGTCATGTGGCCATGCCTACACGTAATCGACAATCCACAAAACAGCAATGCTCGCCGAGCCAATCTTCAAACCTCATATTTCGCATCATGCTCCCCCCTTGCAGCTCTTCGCACACGAGCTTTCGCCAGCGCAAGAAGCCAGTCAATAATCTAGGCTCAAAGAACTACAAAATATGGTAGCAAAAAGCCACCCCGCCACCATCAACTTTTGCGTGTCTTCCCGGCTACCTATTTCCCCACTGGCGTGCGCTCAGTCTTCTTCTTGTGCTGGCCCTTAAATCAACAGGCCTCCCTGTCTTCTGCGCTCTACTAGGCAAGCAACGTCCGTGCATCTATTCTCAATAAACGTCGTGCTCACTCCCCCATCCATCCGTCAGACGTTGGAAGCTGCAGATGGGGCAGCACTGCCGACCGATTCCTTGGTAGACGCCTGGTCATCAATCTCCGCATGGGGTTTTTGCGACCCCGCAGGTTCTGTAACGTCCTGCTCTAACCACTCGTACAGAGACGGATCCACATCCTTCGATCCCGAGTCTGCCAGCATTTTGACCTGCCTCTTGCCGTGTGCAAACACTTCCTCTACCCACTGGCGCAAGTCTTCCATTTTGATAGACTTGAGAGCATGACCGTCATCTGCTCACAGCACAGCGAAACAGCTCCACAAGCGCGCACACCACAACCCCCGTAAACAGCACCGACCCCATCAGCTCCTCTGACCGGCATGCAGCAGCGTCCGCAGAAATGACACAGCCTGTCTTCCCCATACCAACACCCACACCTCCCGTTTGGTAGGCCCCTTCCCTTCTATCCATACAAAACGATAGCGTCTCTCGCTTTCTTCCTGCCCGCGTGCTATCGAGCACACCACCCAGCTCAGTAAACCTTCTTTCCGAGCATTTTACAAGACAGGAAATGCCTCACTTATCACTTCTAGACGGCTGCGTCCTGGCCCAGCGGCCGTCTCTAGGAGGCGGATCGAGTCGTCTAGGGGCACAGTCTTGTCGCCAGATCCATGAACAATGAGGACGTATGGAATTGCATGCAAGGTGAAGACATTGCGCAATCGCATGAAGCGTGCATACTGCTCATGCGCTGGTGACAGCAGCAGCTGCAAGGACCGAGACACGCACACCCAACGCAGCGCAGGCTTCACCGACACCTTCGCGGCTGCCGCTTCGAGTCACAATTGCACACAGTGCCGACTGGCTCTGCTGTCGAAGGATACGACTTCGTGTCAAAGAGGCTACAAACAAACATGCGAACCTTCGCTCTCGCCGTACCATCGGAACTTTTGGAACGTCCATGCTGAGTGCCACGACGGCACCGAAAGAAGTCGCAACAATGACGTTGGATCTCTGCTCCTTGAACTTCTTCTCGGCAATGCGGACCGCCTTCATCCACATGAAGTGGGTGGCCCCTTTCCCGCCAAGCCAGTACAGAAGCACCAAAAGAGCCATCTGCCAGAACACAACGGCGCGAACGCAACTAGCGTGAGGAAGCGGCAAAGGCAACCCGGTCCAACAAGCAACCAAACACGATATATATATATGCAGCGCACCCAAGAGCAACCAGCACATACACGAAGAGGCTTGACGCAGAAAAGGGGAGAAGCCGGCTAAGTCTGGGGAGGTAGTCTTGCAGAAGCAGCTAGTACCGACCACACCGGCAAAGAGTCCGCGAGGCACACACACAGCGAAACCTCTGGCTAGTGCCTCTCCAGCCGAGGCAGACAGAAGAAAAAGGAGCTCAAAGAAGAAGTTCAGTGCTCTGGACTTACCGCTCCCAGGAAGACTGATAGGCCTACATACCACTTGGCAAGCACGGCAGCGGCTCTACGGGAGAGACACAAACACGAAGTGAGAAGACGGAGGAAGGACTACAACGCATGCTCGCCTAACGAGCGGCAGACTCCCGCAATATCCAGAAAGCAAAAAGCTGAGGATGGCGAGAGGACGCACTGGACAGACGTGAAGGGAAACTGTGCCTACATGCAAGCACTAAGCAGGATAATTGCCACGACCACAAAAATGAGGACAAACATCATGATGGTCTGTCTGGTCTTCAGGTTTGGAGCTTTAACCCTTTGCTTCCCGATAGCTTTTTCTAGCAGACGCTGCTTATCGCTGCCAGGGGCCGAGTCCAATTCATGGAGAAATAAGACTCTAAGCCCCTGATCCCCTCCGAGCGACGATGGTGACGAGGCAGCCATGGTGCACGCTTCTCTCAGGATTTAACAGACAAGATCCTGGAGGCGCTTAAAGCAATGACGAAGGTGAGGCGAAAACCGACTCAGAACGGACGATTGCTGGAAACTGGTATTTTGGGGGGTGCGATGGATGCAACTAGCTACTGGCTAAAAGGCCCCGAGCAAAAAGGTGCCTGGAGAGTAACAACAGCAACCGAACTTCCTGCTTTTTCTGCTGCTGATACTGCTGGCTGGAGTCGCTTACGCCGCTGCTGCTTCCTCCGGCCTTGGTGCAAGCCAAATGCAGTGCGCTGGATAAGTGTCCACTGTAATGGTAGAGGCAACCCTGGCGGGGAGCGTCGCTTCTTAGGGCTGAGGGGGTCCAGATACCTGTAGTTAAATAAACATATAAAATTTCCCACCAAGCTCCGAAATCCGCGCGAAGAAGCTGTCAATGCAGATGCCTTGCCCCAAAGAAGGAACCAAAGAACCAGTGGACGATCAGTGGATTGGTGATGGCTGTGGATCGCCTCAAGTGTGTGAAAGCTGCCCGCTGCATAAAAATTGACGAGAGGTCCTCACGATAAAGCAAAAAGGCACAGACAGACAGGCAGCTCCAGAGCGTTAGCTGGAGGTGTGTGTGGGGGTTGGTTGAGCCCAGCTATAAGGCTACCGCTCGTGAGGTTGAGAGCGAAGGCTGCTATGGCCACAAGAGTAAACGACTTCGATTGCTAAAATCTATCTTCAAGGCAGACCATCGGATCCATGTTTGGTGCTGCTGCAAAGCGCGTGCAACGCGCTGGCAGAGGAGTTCTACTCGGCACGATAGCACAGGCTTCGATATCCTGGTCTGGCTGTGGGGCGCATCCCCAGGAGCCACACGGAGAAAGGACAACCTCCCGGCAGAAATGAGCCACCTAAGAGCGCTTAATGACACAATGTAATTGAAAATATATAGAAGCAAACAAGAGGGGCAGAAGTACTGGCAAACACCTTCTCCGTAACCACAGCGAGCGGTGCTCACTGAAGGGATGGTATTGACCCACGTAGAAGAAGCGCACGGCTCGTCTTAACCTCTCTTAGGCAGAGAGGAAATACAAAATGTATAAGAGAATGCAATTTTACCTTTCTGTACGGTGTGAAGAAGGAGATTAGCACAAGCAGACGTCGCTGCTCAAATAGCACGCAACGAAACCCACGCGCAGCAGTGCGGGCTGTACAACAGCACTGGCCCACACGTGCTTTCCCACTGCTGCAGTTTCTCTGTGCATGCCTTCTATTTTCATTAAAAGATCCCCTTAAACGGCTCCATCCACCCTGTCTGCGCTGCCCTAGAGCACTGGGAAGCGCAATACTTTCAAAGAGACTGCCCTTGATCCCCCTTATCCCCCCAAGTGTATATGCGTTTACATCCAGGCAAAAGATTGACCTCTTGCGTCTCCAGTATTTGCATTTGCAAGGCTTAGGACCTTATGAGTTTCTTTGACCCCAGAAACACCGTTGCTCGCTTTAAGCAGAGCTCTCGTTGCGTGCGGCAAGCTCCACGGGGGCACTTCCTTACACTTCCTCTACATTAAACAGCAGCTTTGCTAGTCGCTAATTGTACGGACTCGTTTTGTTCGGTTTGTAACAGAACTGGGGTAGGCGCACACGTCCAGTACGAATGCTGGGTTAGTGGTCACTTGTTCACCGCATCATGAGCGCCATGGTCTGTTGACCCTCTTGTGCATCATCAGCATATTTTAACAAAGCCAGGTCGCCATGCCCAATTCACAAAATTAGCCTCCGCTTATACCTGACATGTGCATCGCTCTACTGAGATTCAGGTAAGCATTCCCGTGGATTGGTCATTTGCTTCGCTGGGCATTGTTGTTGTTGGAACATTCTTCATCTGAGGTCACCCTAAAGCCCACTCCAGGATCTCCACAAGAAGACACTTCAGTCCACATTCAATTCAAATTTAATAGAAAATTAATTACTGCTTCTTAAAAGAGCTTCCTCCTTCCCCTGCCCGCGCCCCTGTGAGAGGACCCAACACTAAGGTAGAAGGACAGAAAGTTTGATCGTTGCTGCATGGTGTGAGCTCTACCAGTATTCACAGATATTTGCACATGACATCGAGGGCAGATTCGCACAACATTGCGCCTGTCTCTATCGAGATCTCAGGACTTTGTATAATTAAGATCTACAAGGAGCGGGTCAATCAGTCAATCTTTTATTCATTCTTTCGGAACATAACCAGCGTAGTCAAAATTTGCCAAGTGTAGCTTGCCCCTCCCATTCGTTTCAAAGCATTCGCCCTTGTATTTCATGTCTGTCCGCCGAGACTAAGTGCGTGCAGGACAAAGAGTTCCCGCCCCACCGCTACTCCCCAGGCACCAAGAAGCAAGTACAATAGTGCAAAGAAGAACCAAAGGGGGGATAGTCCCCCAAGGACAGATTGGTGATAACAAACGTAAGCACCGTAGCCAGCACCAAGTGAGGAACCAAACTTACACGACGGCAGCGGCGCAATGACCCGCTCTCGTCAAAGAAGCGCTACACTGTGTACGCCTCCTGCTTTAGGAAATCAGGAAAAGTAGAATGTGTACTGGCAATCAAAATGCATATCATGTAAGAAGTGCCTTTGCTCCTCATTAAGGGATTTCAGTATTCAAATATGGCCGGCGCATGCAGCATAGTTGAGCTCAAAACCGCAGAAAAGCATCAGGATGAAGGTTAGACCGAAACGTCTGAGAGTGCCTGTGCATTAATGTGAGTGTAGAAAACAGTTGAAACATAGCAGTTGAGGGCCCTTAAACCAGTATTCATCTAGAAAGGTAGCTAGTTGAGGCAGAGCGTGCTGTGGGGTAGGAGAATTGACACAGGAAGAGAAGAATACCTTCCATGGCGACCAGTACTGTTGTAGGCGAAACAGAGCTGCAAATTATCCTGGAGGCAACAAAGCTCACCTCTGATCCCCCTTTAGGAACGTTGATATTTTCCCCCCTTTCGAAAGTAGCTCCTGTCTCGTGTGTCCTCGGCGCTCAATCGTCCTAGAATTTAGCGCTTCTACATGTCACCTCGGATTGTCCACCTCCACACGGGCCACTCGCCTGGCCGGCAAAGTTCCGCGAATAATCGAAGGAGCCTCAAAGCTTCTTTCAGAAGCCAATATTGCTAGCGGTGTGGCCCCTCCTGGCCTAGACAAAAACGATATAGTCTGCAAGAGAATTGGGTCCGAGCCACCAGACCAAACACGTGTTTGCTCAGTCACCTCTTGCAGTTCGAAAGGCAGGCCAGCTCCCAAGGACCAAATATCCGGGCTCAAAACACACAGGCTATCGCCGCTCATCATAATTCCGTGCTTTTGTCTCCTAAACTTTGTACATACACTCGCGTACCCTAGCTAGGTTTCCTTTGATCTTCCACTGCTATGGGAAGCACTGACGTTGGACCACCAGGTTTAGGCTTCGTTTGTAGAAGGAGTCCTCAATGTACGCCAAGGCTGCGCGAGAGCAACAGGTCTACTAGTAAGGTATTGTTGCATCATAAATTCACTCAACACAAGAAAGGGATTCAACCAAAGCAATTGGATTTATGGTAGCACAGAGCAGCAGATACTTTAGAAGAGTGCGCCTCGTGCGCTTTTGCCTGCTCCTTTGTCTCACGGTGGCTCGCAGTGGCCACGCTGTACTCGACGGGTGGACGGGTAAACGACAGGCACGTCTGCACGCATTATTGAGTATCGGATCCCTATCGCAATGATATTCCTGTGGAATTTGCCAAGCTTTCAGACATGAGTAGAGAATAGGCGAACTGCTTCCTGAGCCATGACAGAGCTGGACCAAAAAATGAAGTAGGTTTTTCTTCTGAGTTGATCTGCAACGATGTAGGTACGATCCTGACCCTTGGCCTCAGCCAGGCCAACATAATCAGTCCAAATCCCTTCAGAAGATATACGGCTGTGCAAAGGCTCGGGTTCAGAAGAACTGTTACGGTGTGGTCGCTTCAACCATTATTGGATATGGCTCAATTTGTGCAACCAAGGCATGGATTCCTCAAAGCACAATCGTTCTCACAAAAAGCGAACACATGTGTGCCTTGAAATGCACTGCTTGTCCCACAGCAGCTGTAGCGCATGCTGTGCTGTAGGAACTCTCGAATCTTTCAACTGGGGACAACGACGTGCTTAATATAAACAGCCATCCAGCCCTCCTCAAGAACTTTGTGAAATTAACGCATACACAAACAAACAAACATACATACATACACACACACACGCACAAACTCCATATGATCAAAGTTTTGAATTGTAGATACGTAAGAGAATGGTGATTCGTCTGGACAGTACGATGACGGCCGTATAAATAGATTCAGCACGCCCCTTCATACCCTATACTCTTCCTTCTTCTTACAGCCGATCCCGCTACTCGATGTGTGGGAGTGTCCTGGACGCTTATGAAGGTCTGGGCAATCGATGTTGACTTCGATGTTCCAAAATTTCTATCGAAAATGATTGAGTGCTTCACATTTGAGACTCATTTATCAGCTACATTCGCGAAAATCCAGAATGGCAAAAGGTCAAGCATTATCCTATTGGGTATGGCTTGGTATGCTTCAAACACAGTGAGGACTCCGCTACTTGTACATTACGACTCCTTTCGCGGTGGCGCCCTGCGCGTAGCACAGTACTGTAGATTTATAATACAACACTACGTTACCAGAGTACCCATGGCTTTCATGCGGTGTTGAATTTCATTGAGAACTCTTTTTACAAACCAAGCCTGAACCTGGTGGTCCACCGTCAGTGCCCCCCGTGGCATTGAAAGAAGCCAGAAAACAAGTAGCTCGTGCAAGCAAATTTGTAGACAGCTTTTAGGAAACACAAGCATGGGTTCATGATGAGGGGCGGTAGCTTGTATGTTTCAAGCCTAAATATTTGATACTGGTGAATCAGCATGGCTTCTGACTTGCAGCAGAAGTGACCAGACGACGACGTTTGCGGTCTGGTGTATAGAATCATTGGCAATTCTCTCACAAGCTAGTGGCCTTTGTAGCACAATTGATCTTGTTCTAGGCTGATAATGCCACAAAATCATCAGGGGAGCTTTGCGGAGCAGTCAAGTTGTCCCGTAGGGGGGCAGATGATCCACAGGGATTCGGAAAAAAAAGTAGAACGATTGAGCGCCGTGGACACGAGACAGAATTTTCTACTTCAGCAAGGAGGGAAGCGCCAACCTAAGTTTGTGATGGAGGAACGGCTGCGGTCTTCTTCGTCTGTGGGAGAATTCGCAGCTGTGTTGTGTCCACCGTGCTGCTCGCCAGGCAACATCTTCCTCGCATTCCTTGGTAACACTCTTGTTCCCTCGCTCCTTCTGCATAAAATATTTTATTTTCAATGTTTGTGTTTTTCAGATGGTCTTTCTCGGCTACTGTTCAGTTTTTTTTCTACACTCAAATTTATGCGCATGCACTCCTACGGGAGGCTGTCCCACCCATGCTTCCTTATGCCTACTTTGGGGGTCTGAACTCAAGTTTACTGCATGTACGGGATGTGTTCGTAAGCTGATATCGATCCGTGATGGGCGAAGGCACTGCTGAATAGTGTCAGATTTGATCCGCCCAAAGCACATATGCTTCTGCCGTTCCTCGTATCAGTGTGCTCACATATTGGGTCGCTCCGACGCTACCGAGCATCGCACCGCCGCGGGGGAGTAGGCTTGATCCCTTGTTGGTGGTTTTATAGTGGGTGAATATCTTGTTGTAGCTTTATCTTTACCGGATAACGCCCACCTTGGTATTTTTATTTGCACTGTTTTCATGTTTCTGGCATCCTGGGAAGTCGCTAGGGCGGGAGCCCTTTTGCTGTCCTGCGCGCAGCTTGTCTTGTTGGACAGGTACAGCATACGGGGGCGTGTGTTTTGAATGGAGAGGGTTGAGGTTGTAGGGATCCAAGCTACGCTTGGGCATTCTGTTGCCCTGATTATGATGACCAAGAATTAACTCAAAGTTGACTCATTGCAGTGTGTCTTTTATATCTTACCAATAAAAGAATATTGCTTGCTCTTCCAAGAAGCACAGTGCTCTATGTAAAAGCTGTAGAAGCTATGGTCAGCAAGCCGTAAATCCTGTTAAAGACCAAAGGGTTCAGCGACGCGGACGCTAGCTTCCCCTCTCCCCTCATGTCGGGAAATCTGAGATGCGCGGGCAGAGAAAGGGTTAAGGTTTCTAGTAAACACTCAATAATTTCCTATCAGGTTTTCATTGAATCTGGAGTAAAATATTTTACACGAAAAGCTTGGATGGAGCGTTACACCCTTCAAAAGGTTTCTCTTGAAGTGAAGTGCATACTCAGAACCGTCCAATCCTGTTCTGCAGAATCCCCTGCAAGAATTCTCTGCCTCATTGTACTGAGGTACGAACTGTGCCCTACTTGCTATAGATGAGATGATGATTATAGAGTAAAAATGGACCTGCCCCATCCTAGTGCTTCTGGGAAGGCTTACCTCCACAGCACGCAGCTTTGGCCGCATTTGGACGTTCCATTGGGTCACCTCATGGCATACCTAAGATTACGTCATGGTTCTCAGATCCAACATAAAAGCACTTGACCATACTGAGAGGATCAGATCAAAGCGGCATTTTAATGCCCTGGATCTGCCAACTCCTACATTTTGCAGCTGGTCAACAAAGTTGACTGTTTGGAGCTACGTTAACAAGTGAGCAGGCATAGTGCCGTCTGCGCTTCATCCTCAGGTAACGAATCCACTTTACGTGCAGCTTCAAGTGGCACTACCAATTCTTAACTGTCAATGGGAAACGGCATCATTGCGCAATTGCCCCATGGTGGGTCTCCAACTGTGGCTCTAGCCGCTGAAGCCTGCTTGTTGCGTCGCAGCCTGTGTGATGGTGTTGCCTAGGCAGGAAACTTCGAGTAGACCCATTCTCGTTGTTTAAGGTCTTTGCCTGCTTGCATGTGCTTGCACTTCCAGATATGATCACTTTTACCCACAATAGGTACAGATGCGTTGCTGGGGGGCTGCATCGGGCTGTCTAGGAGAGCATTTAGTCTCTACTATCCTCGTTTTGCTCACTTTCGCTTGTAGGCTAGAGCCAGTCGACACAACACCAACATTCCAAGGTTCTGGACTCCCATTTAGCTCTTCCTTTTTAGCCGAAAACGCAGCAGCTGCACTTGATGGCTAATTGGCTGCTCAAACTGCAGTCTTATGAAGTGTGATTGCGGGTAGACCCGAGATAAACCACCACTGAAGCAGTGTCTGTCTACGTTGTGGCTTCGGCAAACAAAAGCTTCATACCCCTCGGTGTACAAATCTACTTGTAATTTCTCCCTCTTCGGTTTCTTAATTCTTCCGAAGCTTGCTGTTGAGCTGATCTGGGCATATGCCAATAATACAGAGCTTGTCTGAAGACCTAATCGTAGTAGTTCTTGCATGCAGACGACCTCTCCTGCATGAATAGAGTCGCCATCGAAGTTCTCCTTCCAAATAGCAGAAAGCCAGGAGCACTCGCCTTCATCTGAAGAGTGCAGCGTAAGTTACATTTCCAAGATGCCGATGCAATTGCGAGTACTGGCCTGTATTTATGGATGTTATACGTTTCCGATCAACAGTGCATTATCAGAACATCGAAAAAATAATTGTTCGACTAAGGGGTCGTGGCTTTGCCGCATCAGCAAGCATCGCGCCATTGTCAGGTTTTAAAAGACTGGCGAAGACTGAGTTCAAAGTACTAAATCAGCAACTGATGGTTTTGACGCTGGACACATGTTCTAGGAAAATCGGACGTCAAGCTGCATTGGTGGCTAATATACTAGCGGTAAACAGCAGGATCGAACCATGTAGTCTTTCCTAGTAGTGCGCTCGATCTAAGGCCTCCGTAGAAAGACCCTTGGCCCGAATTCGACATAAGCTCAACGGAAAGCTAATGGGTGATTTCCAAAAAAAGTGCCACCTCCCCCTATCCGCGCCTTCAGGATTTCGACGTGACAGGAGAGATACAGCTAGAGCGAGCGGATCTGCACCCTCTGAGCATCCGGAGCATTCACAACTAGTTGCACACAACATCTAGGGCGGACTAACACAACAATGTGTCGTCTGGTATCGACCAAACAGTACTCTGCAATAAATGAGCTGTTCGAACAGGCAAACGATATAATCAGTTTCGTGGTCGTTCATAGATGATATGACTACTGTTCTAGAAATTTTGAAACGTAGCTTTGCCCAACACGCAGGCTATCCCTTTCTCCCCATGTCAGAACCTTTGAGGACGGGAACAAGTAGAAGCGAGAGTCCTTTTGTGGAACACTCGAAAACTCTCCAATCAGATCTTACTGAGTCCAAAGACAGGTGTCTCCCTATGGACACCTTAAATAACGCGTCACACTTCCAAAAGCGCCACGCTTCTCTGCTCTTTCTCCCTAGGGCTCCGACGTGAGGATAAAGGGCTGGCCAGGGGGCGCGTAGCTGCACACAATAGGCCCTTTGATAATTGAAGTTATTCGTATACAGCATCTAGGGCAAACGCGCCCAATAGTCTTGTTGTATCGAGCTAGCTCTACAATAAACACCATGCAAACAGCCATAACAATGTTTCGATGTATCAGTAGTGCTTACTTCATGATAACTAGTGTAGCAGAAAGTGTGTGAACGCAGAATAACCCTTAGTTCCGTGGAGTATGCATAGGGCAAGTGTTTGCATCGGGTACGCTCCACTAAGATAGTGCTGCTGAAAGCAATGAAAAAGCTCGCCTATATGGCCTCCAGAGGAGTCGAATATCTCAAGGGCAAGGCAGCCTCTTTCGCAGGTCTGCCAAGGGGTGCTGCTTTAGCGGTTTGCCAACCACTCCAAGGGATTTTGTCAGGGGTTGAGTAGCATTTAAATCAGCTGGTCCTCACTGCCGCAGCAGCGCTTAGACTACCAGAGCTGAAGGTCTCCTAGGATTAATTAGGGGCCAGGACGGCAATCTTTCAAGGTGAAATTTGATTCGTTGCATGGCCTGCCCAGTTGGCTCGGTCGGTTTGCATGATTCAGCAGAAGATACAGGGATACGCGCCATCAATATGCACGCGAAACATCCCATTTAAGCTCTCCATGGCGCTATTTAGAGCAGCACCCACAGCAAACTTTCGGATGGGGGGCCCCAGGGGCCCCCAGTCGGCAGCGCTATCGCCATATCCGCAGTGCCGCTGTATTGCCCGTGCAGTACACGCGCAGCAATCCGGAATGAGGCGGGTGCTGTATCACTGTACTTACTGATTCGTGTGTTGCTTACAGGGCCAGGACCATTCCGGTTGCTCTGTGGCTGTGCCTATACACCCCACCGGGCACTAGCGATAGCAAGTTGATGGAGATCCGGGGGAGACTTGGGGTATCTTCCGCCTTGTGGTAATCGCCTGAACTCGAGAAAGCCAGCAAAAACCACTGAAGCGTCCGTAAACTCTCGGGTAGCCATCCTCCTTGGCCTCTGCTTCCGGCCACACAAGCGACACTGCGATCTTGTGGATGAAGCTGCTGCTTATGTCCTGCAGCCACTTTCAGAAAAATTGCCTAGAAAATCCACATCTGTATTTTTAAGTTGTGGATGCAGAGCTGTGGAGCTCATTCCCCAGCTGTCGCTCATACCGAGGCCGCTTCCCATGGATTCACCGAGGCAGCAAGCAGCTCCGCGTAAAGGCCAAAGAAAGCAAGCACAACAGTACCAGAAGGCACGACATCATGTCTCTGTGTGGCTTGTCGACCTCAAGGGGATGATAATCTCGCAGTGGATCTCGCAGATACGGGCATCAGGAGGCTTCCCAGTAGCAGCAGCCAAAGAGCACCACGAACACTAGCAGCAGCTGTAACGGCAAGGAATGGATGAGGTGGCTCTAAGTCCACAAAAGCTGCGGAAGGTGCAGCAAGTCGCCGAGATCTCGTGTCTCTCAGAGCAGCTGGCCGTGGCGCTGCTCGTCGCCTCCTGCTGGAGTGTACAGGTTCGGCTGCTTCCGTAGCTTTCGCCCTCTTTCTCGAAAAACTCGCTCCTCTTGCAAGCCGAAGCTTCTTCTTCTGCTTCACACCGTTGCTGCCTCCAGGCAGTCATGCCAGGGGCCTTTCTCGCGCAGAGTGTGTGTGTGTACTTGCGGGGTGTTCCCCAACGGCTGCAAGGAGGATCCTCTTGGCTCCCCCTCGTGCCTTTTCAAAGAATTCCATCCGTCTCACCAGACGCTTCCGTTGCGCGCACATCCTATAGACGCCTCCCTTAGGCTAATACACTTGCGTGTTCTTCCCGGTGCCGCATGTGTGTGCAGCGCGCAGTGTCTCTACACGTGGAGGGGCGTTTGTGGCGCCTCTTTGGACTCCGCCGCTGCCCTTCAGAGCCGCAGACTCTCCCTCCTAGCCTCATCCTCTCTATTTGGACTGCCAAAGATGTCAAGCACAACGGAAGCTACAGAGTTGTCGTTGAATGTGGCCTTGCGGCACGTAGACTCAGCGCCTGGACAGAAGGTCAGTCAGCTGCGCGGGAGCGCGGGAGCCGTCCCTTAAGGCTTCTCTGCCCCTCTTCCGACTACCTACTCTTCTTCTCCTTCCTTTCCTGCAGCTGGATCGCCAGCAGCACCACTGCAATATGCGGCATCCCCCCACCAGGCGGCTCTGCATGCGAGTCGCCACACGCGCGACGATTCTGCCGCTGTTGTGTAGCGTCGCGAGGTTTCGCTGGACCTGCCTTTGTGCAGTGCTCGGGAAGGCTGCGCAGCGCATGCATGCCATGCTCCTGTCTCGCGACTGTGTCTTTCAGGCACCAGGGAGCTCGTGCCGCTGCAGTTCACCTGTGGCTTTCCCTGGGTATCTGCCGGGGAGCAGCTGAAGTTTTCCTTGTGGAGGAAGAGGCTGGTGGTCAGCAACAACACAAAACTGCCCGTTTCAGCTTCCTTGTCGAGAGTTCCTCTCGAAGACTCGCTGCTTCCAAGGCTCCCTGTGTTTGTGTTGGACGCTTTTTGAGTGCTGCCGATGTGTTATTTCGTGTATTCTCTCCGGCTCTTGGGTGCATCCATGTCTGCCTCCTTCATTTGCTGGCCATGCGCTGCTCTCCTTTTCCTCCCTCTTTCTCTCTGGAAGCGGGAGTCGCTCTTTTCTTCTGAGAAGACCTACGCGTTTCTCTCCGTTTGCTGCTGCCGTCCTCCACATGAGCCTGCCTCCCTGACAGAAGACACATGCCGTTTGTGAGCTCTCCGCGTGGAGTTGTTATGGGGGTGTTTGCAGCAAGACGACAAGTGCGTCGGAGTCGCCTACTTGGCGTGCTCGCTAATTCCTCAAGAAGTCACCAGTGTAAGCCGCCTCGCTCTTGAACACAAATCGCGAAAAAGCGGTGTTCTCACCGTTGAAGGCTTTCGCTTCCGACCCAAAATTCCTCCTGCTGCTATTGCTGCTGCTGCTGCTGCTACTACTGCTGCTCCAGCAGCAGCAGCAGCAGGAAGAGCTGCTGCTGCTGCTGCTGGAGAGGCCGCCAAGCGGCAGCCCTCGCACAGCCGACTCCAGCAGCTGACTGAAGGCACCTTGAAGACGCAACAAGCACGTGGCGAGCATGCAGCTGCCGACGCAGCGGCAGCAGCTGCTCCACGAGCTGGCCTTTTACGCGAAGAAGACATCTCAGCCGCTGCTGCAAGCCTCCAGAAGGCGCAGGTTGGTCTGCCACAACGAAGCAGTCGTAGCAGTCTCTCCCTTGATTTGCTGGATCTATTCGACCCTCCCACAGAGGAGCACCACGAATTGCAACAGCAGCAACAAACGGATGAGCAAGGAGTCATCCAGCAAGGCTTTCCTGCCCAGAATCGCGTCGAAAAGAAGTCTGTGCAGCAGCAACAGCACCACCCCTCCATTCAGCAGCCCACGCAGCTGCGTCGCGAGCCACCGCCCAAACCGCAACCGTTGCCACAGCAGGAGGAGGAACGTTCCAAGCAGGGGGAGTCTCTCCTCGAGCTGCAAGAGCCAGAGCAAGAGCCACGTCTAGCGTATCCTGCCGCCGCTGCGCTGGACGCACTTTTCTATGCAGATGTAGCTGCGCACTGTACAGATCCTGAAGCAGCAGCGGCGGCCAGATCTGCTGCTGCAACTGCTGCTGCGGCTGCTGCTCTGCCTTCCGAGGAAATGTTAGGTCTGTGGCAGCCGACAGAAAAGCTGCCTCTTCCAAAGCCGCAGCAACAGCAACAAGGGCCGCATGCAGAAGCGGTGGAAGCCCTAGTGGCGAGCAGCAGTGCGCCTCAGCTGCAGCCGCTATTTCTCGTGGGCAAGACTGCGGAGGCGCCCGCTACTGCCGCTTCTGGCTCACCGACGTCGCACGCAGCTCCTGCAAGCACTGTCAGTCAAGGGGGAGTTCCTCCCCAAGAGGCAGGAGTGGCGGCAGAAGATCGGCCGCTCTTCTCGTCGCCGCCTCCCGCTGGTGCACCCCCCAACGCTGCTGCAGAGTCTTCTGCAGGCAGCCCATCGTGCTCGCGTCCAAGCCGACCGCTGCCTGCACTGCAGCACGCGCTCGCGAATATCGAGAGCTCAGCGGCTGCGACGCAATCAGCTCCCCACGCTGCAAGGGGAGCGGAGGGAAGGCTCTCAGCAACGGCAGACGCGCTGCCTGAGCGAGTCTTGGGTACCGCCTTCCTCAGTCCAGCGACTCCCCGCGCATCTCCTGGTGATGGTGCGCCTGCGCCGTCGAAGAGAGTGGTGGCACCCGCAGACGACGAAACCTTCAACGGCGCAGGCGAGCTTCCCCACGAAGACGGTGCTGGCGAAGTGCCTCGTGGCGAAAAGCTGCAACCAAGGCACCCAAGCGAGGGAGAAAAGCAGCACCTGACGGCTCCCTTCTGGCCTGCTGCTTCCGAGGCAAGCAGTCAGGCACCACGCGCTGCAGCAGCAGCTGCCTCGTCAGCCGATGCCTCCTCACCCTCAGCAGCAGCTGTCTCACGAAGCTGGACCCCTTCACGTGCTCGTAGTCTTGCCCCTGCATGGCCTCCTACAGCCTCCCCTGCCGGGAGTTTTGTCTTCCAGAAAAAGACAACGCCTCCGAAATCACAGTCCGAGCAGCAGCAGCTACAACAGCAGGCGCGGCACCAAGCTCAGCAACAGCAGCCACTGCCGCTGCTGCAGGGGGGGGGAGAAACGCCGCCTGCTCTGCTGGCGCCTGCGCAGCCACAGGTGCTCCAGCAAGCCAATGTACACTTGCAGGGGCAGGGGACGCCGCCGCAGCTGCAGCAGCAGCAGCAGCAGCAGCAGCAGCAGCAGCCATTCTGCATCGTGCACAGCTCTGATGCACATGGGCAGCTGCAACAGCTCCAGCTGGATTCTTTTTCCCAGCCAGCATGGCCTCAACAACAGCAGGAATCGCCTCCGGCTGCCCAGCTGCAGCACCTGCAGTTACAGCCGCAGACCTTTCCACATGCAGCGCAGCAACAGCAGCACCAAGCGCAGCAACAGCAGCACCAAGCGCAGCAGCAGCAGCACCAAGCGCAGCAGCAGCAGCACCAAGAACAGCAGCAGCAATCCACCAAGAGCTTTTTCAGTGCGTTCAATCCGTTCCCCGAAAAACAGCAGCCCAAACCCTCTTTTGCGGCAGCTCAGGAAGGGTCCCCTCAGCCGTTATTGCCACAGCAGCAGCAGCAGCCACAGCAGCAAGCTCAGCAGCAGCAGCTGTCAGTGCCACCACAACAGCAGCAGCCACAGCAGCAAGCTCAGCAACTGCAGTCGCAACAGCCGGAAGGGGGTAAGAAAAAGTCCGTGTTCTTCCTGCCGTTCCGACTGCGGCGCAATACGAGCAGCAGCAGCAGCAGCAGCAGCAGCAGCAGCAGCTGTGCTCCTAATCAAGCAGGACTAGCTGTACAGGGATATCGAAGCGAACCTGCAGCACCTGCAGCTCAGCCGTCGTCAGCCGCAGTGCCATCACACGCCAGTGCTTTAGAAACAGGAGTTGCAGCAGCTGATCCTCAAATGCAGCACCACCCGCAGGAGGAGGATCAGAGGCAGCGTCTCATGCATTACTGGCCCTTCGGAGTTACCAAAGATGCAGCAGCAGAGGCAGGAGCAGAATCTTCACCCGATTCATCACCAACAAGCTTCGACCACTCGTGTCACTCACTTTCCTTGCAGTTTCCAGAGTCCGCCTCACGATCCGAAGCCACGCTTCCTGCTGCTGCTCCTGCTGCTGCTGCTGCTGCTGCTGCTCTTCCTCCTCTTGCCACGGCTCCTCAGTTTCCCACCGCAGCTGACAGCAGCCCCTTTGAGTCCAACTTCCGTTCCCCCGTGGCCACTTCGCGTGTCGCTACACCACAGCATGTCTCGTGGGCAGCTCCCCTGCGCCTACCTGACGAGCAGGTCGATGATGAATCCGAGCAGAGCCAACGGAGTGCGCGCGAGGAAGAGACTTCTTCGTGCAAGCTGTCTCACCGGGACCATACTTCGCGTGAGCAGAAACACAAGCGCGATAGGCACCAACGCCAGAAGCAAAATAGGGGGTCTAAGATCTTCAAAGACGCGCAAAATGAGCAGCAGCAGCGCCTGCTGCTGCTGCAGGATGGTGCGACGCAACTGGAGGAGAACGAGCGACGCCTGCGAGAGCAAGGGCAGTGGGAAGGAGGTGATGACAGTCCAGTTCGCAGCTCGTGGGAAAAGCGTGTCGGTCCTAGGCCTAACGACCCTTTAGACGCGGCAGACACCCCTCGAGAACATGAAGCCTCAGCAGACTTTGGAGAGCAAGCAGCAGCAACAACTGGACAAGTCGCTGCGGAGCAGCAGGCAGCGCTCATGAAAAAGGAGCGCGAGCACCACCGTTCCCACAGAAAATCAAAGGAGCGCAAGAAGGCTGCTGCGAAGAAGGAGACTCGCCAAGAAGGCACGCCAGATGAGTGGGGCGAATGTGGCTGGGAAGGCACTACAGCCGAATCCTCTCGAGCTGGCATGCGAGTGTCTGCGTGGCCTTTGTATCCCCATTCAAGCGAGAGTGGCAGCACAGCAGCAGCAGCAACAGGGCAAGTGCAAACCCAACAGCTGCAGCAGCTGCAGCAGCTGCAGCACTTCTGGGGGCAGCTGCCAGTGCCTGAACGGCAGGAATATCCCCAGATCAACGAGAACTCTGCTCCCCTTGCGGCCGTTAATCGATCTCCCTTCTCTAAGCACATGGCGCAGCAGCAGCAGCAGCAGCAGCCGCAGCAGCAGCCGCAGCAGCAGCCACAGCACCCTTGTCGCTCTCTAGAGCAAGATGCAACTCACCAAAGGGGCAGGCACACTCTTAAGGTCGCCTTAGCAGAGTCTGCTTCGCTTGGAGGCATTCAGGCTGCTCCCGTGTCGCAACCCTCAAGTCTCCCTTTGCAGCGAGTGGCCGCTGTTTTGCCCATGCACATGCAGCAGCAGCAGCAGCAGCAGCAGCAGCAGCAGCAGCAGCACCCTCTCCACTACCAGACACACCTGCATCCCTCGCATGCCTATCCAATTGTTTCTCACCCCATGGAGCAGGCGCTCTCTCCTGGAGTGGTGCCACTGCAGCAGCAGCAGCCACAGCAGCCCTTCTTCCAGCCTCAGCTGCAGCAACTGCATGCACAGCAGTATGGAAGGCTCCCTCAGCAGCTGCCGCCTCATCAAGGCTTGCCAAACTCGCTGCACTTCGGATCGCAGGCCTCACTGCAGCAGGTGCAGCCACCGCTTCAGCCTCAGCAGTCGTTAGCACAGCAGCGACTGCAGCAACAGTATGTGCAAGAGCAGCAAAAATTTCAGCAGATGCTCCGGCAGCAGCAGCTTATGCAGCAGCAACACCAGATGCAGCAGCATCTGCGCATGCAACCGCAGATTTCGATTGGCTTGCCGGCTGGGATGCATCAGCAATCCCAGGGGGTGCAGCAGCTGCAAGGCGTGCTGCCTGCTATGGCAGGGCAGCCGTTGCAGCAGCAGCAGCAGCAACCACCCTATTATCAGCTCGGCTTGCACTTGCACCAAGGGCAGCAGGAGCAGTTTTCTCCTATTCAGCAACAGCAGTCACCGGGAAAGCAGCATTGGAGCGGCCCTCCAGGGCATAAGGCGCAACAGCAGTGGCCTTTGCAGGCGTCGCGGTATCAGCTTTCTGGATCTCAGCTACCTCAGACGCAGCAGCAACCTCCTAGCCAACAGCAGCAGCAGCAGCAGCAGCAGCAGCATGGACCTATCAGCCGTAATCCCTTTGCGCAGCCACGCATCCGACTTTGTGCTGGAGGGGGGGAAAAAGCGATGGCCCCTCATCTGTGAGCATCTGCAGTTTACAGCATCTGCAGTTTAGAGCATCTGCAAGTTATAGCATCTGCTGTGGCAATACCAGGGAGACACGCCTGCGGCGCCAAGAAGCAGAGTTCAGAGGCACAGAAGACAGCGGGGCCTGCTGCAGTGCGGTGTTTTGTGACGATTGCATGTCTCGTGCACATATTGAGTTCGGCATAATAGAAGCCATCTAGAAGTGCTTTAGTGTCGATACTTTGTTACACAGCATTAGGAAAGGAGTCTGTGGCTACTACTGCTACTGTGGCACGATTAGGAGCAGCAACAGGCTCTTGCAAGAACTTCATCTCCAGGCGCTATAAGCAAGTCAAGCCCGCGCGCCGCTACTCTCGTGATGCAGCTGCACCTGCTGCAACCTCTGCTACGCCAAATTGGCATGTAGTGCTAGGAGAATTCGAGAGAGAGAGAGAGAAAAAGAGGGATAGAGAAATAGAGAGAGAGAGAGATAGAGGGATAGAGAAATAGAGAGAGAGAGAGAAATAGAGGGATAGAGAATTCGAGAGAGAGAGAGAGAAAAAGAGGGATAGAGAAATCGAGAGAGAGAGAGACACGCTGTAATCAAGCTACAGAGGCGCGCCAGCCGTGTAGACTCGGCATGGCGGCCTAGGATACATCAAGATTCGAGGCAGAAAACGCAAGGGCAGTGATGGCATCTTCAAGTTGCATCAGAGGCACGAAGCTGCTGCCCGTTGAGCCTAGACACAGCTGAGCCCCTGCAATGCTGTGGGTGCTCCCCTGTCGTCCTCCTGCTGCATCAGAAAGAGGCAGCAACATAGAGAGTTTTGACTGCATAGCCAGGTGGAGTGACGAGGGACGAGGGCGCTAGAAAGAGTCTAGTGACATTCGGAAACTCACCTTTTCTTCGTCATCTCTCTCGTGGAGCCCACCACCACCCTTTCTGTCTGTCGCTGCCGCTCCAGGATCTGCTGCTGCTGCCGCATGCGCCTGCAGGATGCGTGCTGCTGCTGCTGCATCCAGGGCCTCTTCGCATCGCCGCTGCCAAACCTGATGGCGCAGCCGAGAAAACTCCTGACTCAAATCTGATGGCCCTCCTGTAATGCCGTACACTGCAACCTGAAACCGCATCGGCAGCCAAAGGCGAAGGGCTTTTTTCCCGATGAGCAGTGTCACCGACAGAGACAACTCCGTAAATCCCTTGTACTGACAACACCTCGCCTGGGCTTATCGCCTGTTCAGCCACGGCAAGCAACCGCGGCACGCTGGTCAGGGGCTTTTCAACACTCTGTACTGCTGCAGAATGCCGCATACTTGTCCTTGAACTGCAGCCATCAGGATGCCTGAGACGGCCGCCGATGAGACGTCTTCTTCTGGGAGCTCCTCTTCCTCTTGCTGCTGCTGCTCTTCGACCGGTGGCTTGCTGGCAGGCCTGACCGCAAAAGAGCTAATGATGCTGTGCTGCACTTGAGGTGCCATTGCGATTGCGGCAGGCTGCAAGTGGACTGCTGCTGCCTGCTGCTGCGGCTGCTGCTGCGGTTGCTGCTGCTTCTTGGGGCGTGGGGGCACCGGAGACGCACAGCACACATCGAGTGTCAAGGGAGGATGCTGCACTGTCTCTAGGCCGAACAAGTGAAACGCGTTGCGGCTGCAAGGGCAGGTGTTGCTAGAGTTGCTGCTCGAAGCGGCACCGCCTCCTCCGGTACAAGCCTGCTCTAGTCCAGACGGCAAAAAATATGTCCTGCAGTCAAGTAGCATTCACGGCACACGCCGGGCGGAATAGCGAGCGTGTGTTCTCTCATGTTTAACCCGAAATTGGGAAAGCGGATGGACCGCCAAGAAGCATTAAGAGAAAGCAGGCGGCCACTACACGATTGAGCAGAGATCGAAAAAAGGGGCTGGCAAGGACTCATCAAGCTCCCGTTGCGGGCGTTTTCCTAGTAGAGGGGTAAGGACGAGGCGCGGAGATGAAAGGGCAAATGCACACTAGAATAGAGCACAGCATAAGAGGAAAGCAACAGGGAGGGGGAGGCAGGCGGCGTGAGGGGAGGAGGCAATAACAATCACCAACCACCCTAGAAAGGACAGCGGGGCTGACGAGGACTACGCTTGCGCACCAGTATACACATGCCGATACAGCAGCAGAACAAAGCAAAGAGCGACAAGCAAAGTGGGGAGGGAGGAGTTGCCAGGAGTGCACAGTGGGAAAGTAGGAACAGTGGAGAACAAATCACAGAAAAACGCACACACAAGCGTTCACGCACCGGATCTGATGTCGGTTTCCGCCGCAACACGCGGCTACCCTTCCCTCTGGAAGCACTGCAACTCTGCAACAGTAAAATTGCGTCGTCAGAACCCCCTCATCGAGCGGAGCCTTGCTTATGAGGGTATTGTTGCCGTCTCCATCTCCCAAAGGAGTGGGTAGCAGCCGGGGGGCCTCTGGAGAAGGTCCTGAAGGGCCACAGATGCACGCCATATTTGCATCCAAAACCTGCACACACACACATATATATATGTATTTCGGAAGCAACAATCATGTATATGACTGTGTGTGTGTGTATATGCACTTGTCTATCTATTTGTCGAAGCCAAAGAACGGGTGGCTCCGTATTACGCCTGCAAGCCTGGGATCTATCTTGTGCGTGCTGCGATTGGTGTTGCTGTTGCAGCGCCTGCGCCTTCTGCGGCCACCTTTGAGTGGGCTTGCTTGTATGGCGTGTTAGGTGTAGTCTTGCGTGGGGGGGGACGGGGGTAGCCGGTTAGGCAAAGTTAGGCAACCTTAAAGCCTGAAGCTAGCGTATGGCTGCCAATGGTGGCTACTTACCTGCTGCACCTCAAACTCGGGAAGCTTCAGGATCATCAGCTGTCGTTCATCTCGGTGTGAAGCCACCAGCGCGGCCGAAGGGGAGAGGAGCACTACGGACTCCCTGCAGCAGCACTAGCAATTGCACCCGACACACGCCTCGCGCTTTCAGACTCATTGAATGTCGGAGCACCTCCGACAGTGGAGAGCTGACCGGCAGCGACAGCGCACTAAAATATGCGTAAAGGAACGCAAGCCGCAGGCGCAGCCATGAACGGACCCTAAAGGCGAGCACTCTGCAGTCCCCCCCACTGAGAGCTGTCTCTCGGTGCTCCACAGCTGCGAAAACATTGCAGAACAGAGCATGCAGCCAGTATCCACGCCACAATCCCAGAAACGCGTGCAAAGGCATGAAACTCCGGGGAAGGCCCAGCAACCGGCCGACCTGAATGGTAGAATCGACTCCACAGGAGATGATCGTGTGTTTTGTCAGCAGCTTTGGAACCTGCTGCTTCCTGTTGCTTTTCACAAAGTCTTTGTCCTCTGGTAAGAACAAGACCTGAAGGCATTCGAGCACGAAAAGCTTGCAATGAGTCCAAGTTTACTGAAAGTGCCTTGCCATACCACTCTTGGGCAGGCCCCACCCTCGGAAACCCCGGCAGAAAGTGCACCCAATGACTGTCGGCGAAGTAATTCTTCTAGCCAAACCATGGAGAAATGAAACGAGCACCAGCAAAGCACCTGCACGATTCGGTTGCCATGCGCATGGTGTTCAGATGACCCCACACAAAGAGCCAGTGGGTGCCTTGGTACTGCCGCAGGAGCCCTCTGAGAGGTCACTCCGCTGCTTTGCGTTGTTGCTGGATTTGCTGTGGATAATCCGGGACCATGCGGTGCAACTGCTACGGGAGCAGCTGCCGCCCCAGGCGACGTCTGCGATGTGGATGCTGTCGCTGGCTGAGGTTTGCGGACTGCAGACGCAGCACCAGCACCTCCTGCAGGCGCAGCCGCACGGGGAGCAGGTGGAGCACCAAGGGCATGAGGGGCCCCCCCCCTTGCCACGGTAGCTGCAGTCCCTCCGGCTCTTGGTACGCGCTGTACTGCAGTGCGTTCTGGCGCCGTTGGTCTTAGTCCGGCTGTTGCATTCGTCAGATTGGGAGGGCTGGACAGAGCGAGGGGGTCCTGCTGCTGTTGTGCGCGGGCTGAAACACCCACTGCCTGGGTGGTAGTAGTAGTAGGTGCGTTACCCCCAGCAACAGCAGCTCTCAGTGTACGAGCGAGCAGGGGGTTTTCTGGGGATGCCCTACTCAGGGAGTGAATCAAGTGTTTTGTTGCTGTATCAAACACGTAGACTGTGCGGCCCCTGCCTGCAGCGGCAAAGGCGTCGCCGCGGCTGCTGAAGGCGCAGCACAGCAGCTGCTCTTGAGGGATTTCCTCCCTCCATACTTCCGCAATGGTATAGTGCACCGATGGAACGAAAGCAGCAGGAGGACTTTCGGGTGTTGGTGGTACTGCTGGTGCTTCTGGTCCTGGGGAACTTTTGAGGAGACGCACAGGAATCACTTCGTCAACGAAGAACGGTACGATTCCTCGTGTGGGGTGGTCATTTGGAAGTGGGGTTTCTTTAGCCGGGGGTGGGGGTTCAGGTGCAGCAGGTGTGATGGGAGGCTCAGCAGCAGACGGTATTGCAGTGACGAGGCATTGTACTATCTGACCTGCCCCTGTGGTGGCTAGCAACAGCAAAGAGTACCCCAGGGCCTTCCCCTCCTCTGAGAAGAGCTGCGGCGCAGCCGAGGGTTCCCAGGCGACGCAAGTCACTGGAGCTATCTGCTTGCCTTCCGACAGCTTCCTGCGTGTCACCCAGCCTGACCCCGTAACAGCGACAGCAGCAGGTGCGGGAGAAGAAGCAGCAGCAAGGGTGCAGGCTTCAGGGTGCGCTCCCGAAGCATTTGGAACTGCCGCCAACCGCAGGTAACCATCGCTACAGCCGCAAGCAGCTACAACCCTGCACGGACTGATGCGTAGAGAGACTATACTGTAGCAGTTGCGGCCTTCTTTTGGCCCTGAGGGGCACCCTGAGCCTGCAGGCATCTCTCCACCTGGAGGAGGCAGGAGGGTTTGAGACCTCGGGACGGGAAGCTCCGGCTCATCAGAGCCGTAAACAAATAGTGGAATTAGCCTCATTTCGGTAGCGACAACAGCAGCCACTCGCCTTGGCACACCACCTCAAGAGCAGCACAGCAACACCTGTCACACTCGGCTCGTTGCACGCCGATTTGGGGTTGCTTGTCCGTTTTCTCCCTTGATTCGTGAGCCTCACTGCCAAGAAGCCTCTAGACGTATAATAGAGGAGCCTCTCTTCAAAGGGGCGTACCAATAAGTACTCGTCGTGCAGCGGGGTCACCCGGGCTAGAGGGCGGCCTCTCAGCAGAAGCCTTTTATCAAGAGCCCATGGAGTCTTTGATAAAAGTTCGCCCCTTATATCGCTATACCCTTCATAATCAATGAAGATGAAATCGCATGCATGCGCGGCAACGGGCCACTCGCAACACACTGCGCATGGGGGCCACCAGCCACGGAGCCCCCTACCCTACACCATTGAGCCGTCATCTGAACCCTATGGAGAGCGAGACTCAACCCGATCTAACGACTGAAACTGCGTAGCCTACATTTAAAAAGCCTGAACCGACTTCGGATGCGGTGAGGTCCAGCGCCCTGCTAGCGCGCGACCGCCCCTCTGTCGTGCGGGTGACAAACAACGCATGTGCGGCTGCTGCTTGCCCTATTTTCTGCTGGCAGATCCAACATCAGCCCATGCTGCGACTGCTGCGCCACATGGAGAAGTTCTGCAGCTTCACTGCAGGGCAGCTCTCCGCCACATACTTAAGCCTGGGGGCCTTGCAACAGTCCACCGTAAAGGCTTTGTTGACGATTTGTAGCCGTTTAATGACCCGCGAAGAAAGAGAAAAGGGCGTCGAGCCTAATAAACCACGCTCTAGGGAACTGCGAGCTCTTAAGTGCCAGGCGGGAAACTGCGTATGTGTACTTAGATGCGGGTCTAGGGCAAGCTAGATGCCTGCCCAAACGCACTCAAACACCTAGAGCGGCTTCCTGTAAACACTTTGGAAGCTACACCTAATGACGCCCTTTTCGAGCCCTATGTCCACAAAGAAATGTACAAATAATGCTGCACTCATGCACGGGAACGTCGTGTCAGCCGCACGCCACACGCGCCACTATAAGCTGTATCGTGCCTCTAGGGTCTCTAAGCGCTAGGCTATTCCGCCGAACTACTCAGGGGGGGAGGCCTAGTAGATATCCGGCAGTTTCGGAACGGCATATAGGGGCTGACACCTGAAACGAAGCTCTGCTTTTGACCTGCAAAATGCAAAGGTCAAGACCACGGGCTCCTTTACGCCTTCTCTAATTCAAATGCCATAAGACCCCTTGCGCAACGAATTCTACGGCACCGAGAGAAGTGCTGTACCCCCAACGGGGACGGCTGGCACCTCAGTTTGCTAATCTCGAGGCCGACGCCTAATATGCCCCCTGCACATATATATATATATATATATATATATATATATATATATATATATATATATATATACATATTTATATGCACCCTGCATCTACGTTTTTGCACCAGCCACTGACTGTCGCATCTTTGCGCAAGGAAGCTCCTGAATACCGATGCTTGGCCAGAGGCAAGCGTCGCTTTGCTGAGCACCGCCTGCCTATGCATGCGTGCTTGGCTGTCACTTCATGCCCCCCCTACTTCGCATGTGAACCATTTAGACAAACTGTCTCTTCCTCTCGGCCCCTGTGTGTGCCCCCTCGCCGTTCTAACTGCTGCCTCTTAGGACGCACAAAAGGGACGAATGACGGTATATGGCTGCTACTTGGAAGGAAGTCTCGGTAAAGTCATGGGCAGAATGGAATGCGGGGTTCAGCTGCGCTGTCACCTTGATGGACAGCAAACTAAACCCTAAAAAGTGAGCAGCTGGTGGCCATAAGAGGAGCATACTCCGCACAGTTAAGAGCAAAGCGAGCGGTGCAGCACGCTGCCGCCGTTTTTTTGCTCCTGCTGCCTACGCAGCACAAGAAAGAGTGGCTCCTCCTCGCCCCTTCCCGCCACATCGTGAGCCTTCCTGCTTCTGAACCCTCTTCACTCTGTCCTCACTCTGCCCCAAAACGCCGAACGGCTTGAATTTTTATCCTCCATTCCCAGGACAGAAATAGGGCTTGTTGAGTAGGGAGGCACCCACGCGAACGCCTTGTAACCTTCGTCGCATGCGCGCATCCCGCTGAATGAATGCGAACTCGAAGAGGGATGCCGAGTGGAGGGGGCTGGCGGGGGGGGGAAGTCAAGGGGCAGAAAGAACGTCAGAGGAGTTTCTGTCTCAAGGATATAGAAGAGCTCGACGTGAGGGACGTAACTGAACGTCGCCAACGCGTTCCCTCCCTTCCTCACGAACAGAAGGGCCAAATTCCAAAGCGCCTCTGCTGCTGCTGCTGCTGCTGCTGCTGCTGCAGAATCGCTGGCTGCATGGCATGATCGGCACGCGACGGCCAATAATAATCTTTCGCCGGTGAGTGTGGCTGCCACTGAAATTACAACACAAAGTTGCCAGCCTCATAAGCGGCCTTCTCGTAATAGCGCACCTTGATCTGCCTTCCCCCGAACCACCTGCCATGAAGCTGTGGCGCAGCTGCAGCCGCTGCTCCCGCCTCCTTGAATGCCACAAAGATGCGAACGTCGCCCTTAATGATCTCGACTTGGACAGCATCTACGTCTCCGAAGCGGCGGCACTCCTCCCTCATCTGGAACCCCCATAAACACAAAAAACACGAATAGGCATACGCTTGACCATCTCAGGAAACGCGTTAACTGGGGTTCCCTCCGAAGACTGCCCCCTCCCCTTCCCTTCCCTCCCCTTCCACGCAATCCAAAAATCACACTTTTTTGCACCAGCGAGATTCTAGGGGAGCGGAGGCAGTGGCGCGCAAGCAGCAAGAATCAGATTGCCACCCGAAAAGCGCCTATCAACTCAACGCTACAGAGCCAACATGACGGGCAACGCGGGGAGGAGAGGCGCGTAGAGGGAGTGCAACGAGCCACGAGCTGCCCACTCTAGAGGTACTGCGGAGAATACTAGACACAGGGGCCTACTTCTTCTTTGAGATCGTCATCGACCTCCTCTGGAGCAACCGTGTTGGTCAGCAGCAAGACACTGCTGCTGCCAGGCTCCCCACTCGGCTTTTCTGGGAACGGGGAAGAGGACGCAGCTGCCGCCTCTCCAGTGCCTGTTTGCTGCTGCTGCTGCTCGGCAGCAGCGGGAGATGGCGAGGGAGCAGCTGCAGGGGGAACTACTGCAGAAGGCGGCCCTAAGGGAGATGCTGGAGGAGCTGGCTGAAAGCCTAGAGGCACAGTGTTTGCCCCCGTGCCGCCTTGCATCACAGGCGCTGCGCTGCCCTCTATAGATCCAGGAGTGCCGCTTCCAGCCATTAGGGGAGTCAGCTGAGCGCCCATGCCGACTCCCAGGCTGCCTGCCACTGCAGCGCTTCTGAGGGCTGTCGCGTAGTTGACTTTCAGCTGCTTTCCTGAGGGAGACACACGCCCACAGACGTTCTTCGTTTTTCGCGAAGGCGTGTCGATAGGCGTCTAGACGGCCAAGGCGCGCAGGCGCATGCTGCGACTGCCGCCTCGAGCGACACACACCCCAAAAAAGCCAACACGCGGCACGACAGAGAAGGGTGCCATCATGTCCACCCTACCCACCCCTCTGCACACAGATCCAAGACATGGAGTTTAAAGACCCGACGTCAGTGCACATACAGAGGGTGACGCAAGCACACACACGAAGCATTCGCCAGCACGCTTCCCGCGCAACCCCTCTTTTCTCCACACAAAGTCTAAAGGCCTCCCGAGCTGTACTGTACCCCCCCTTTACTGCAACTCCGTCGAATGCCAACATCCCCAGCCATCCATGCAATGAGCTGGCACCCTACGCCGCCCTAAGGCACGCGTGAGAGGTCCAGCAGTCAACACAGAAAAAACTGACGGTGTGCCAGCGAAGCTGCTGCTTGTCGTCCAGTCCTCACCCCAACACTTACCCACAACCTCGAATCCGTTCATCGTGTCGATGGCGAGTTTTGCAGCGTCTGGCGAAGCGAACTCAATGAAGCCATATCCCCTGTGCTGCTGGGGATTCTCCTGAGACGGCAGGAGCTGGCAAGTCAGGATGGACCCGAAGCAAACGAATATCTTCTGCGCACAAAAAAACAAAAGTGCCTCAACAACACGCCTCTGAGAAGGGACGGCCGCACTCACAAGAGGCCAATAGCGCCTCAGGCGAAATACAGCCATACTTCCATACATATAGACACATCTGCCGTTGAGATGTATACACACACATATATATATATATATGCATATATGTGTATGTAGTATATATATGAAGGCGGAGGAGAAATCGCCATGTCAAGCATGAACGATCGTGCAAATACAAATCAGTTTCCGCACAGGAAATCCACCGACATGCGCCAGAAGAAGAAAGAGAACCGTACAGATACGCCCACATAGACGCAAAGGCAGCACACACCACAGCAGGCAGCATAACACAGAGGCACCAAGGAGAGGGGATTCCTGTTGAGTATCCTGGCACTGGACTGCTCCCGACTGACCTTCAAGTCTTCGGAAGAAAAGCCGAAGGGAACGTTCCCCACGTAGATGCGATTGCTGCCTGGCTGCGCCTCCTGCTGCTTCTCTGGCGTCAACTGACCCAAGCTCACGATGCTGGCTGCAAATCGAACAAATCGCACATCGTTTTTCTGGCTTTTCCGCAGATGAAGCTGCTTCCTTGACGCTACCGCTACTCAGAGTCACTGAGTCTTTTAAAAAGAAATGAGAAAAGAGGACTAGCCACGCACCCATGTCGCCTTGAGGGGTCTGACCAGCACGTCCTGCCAAAATGGCCGTTGCTGCTGCAGCGCCAGCTTGAGCGCTGCTCACCAGTGACATGTTGGGCGCTGTAGGCATGCACATATATATATATGCAAATTTTCGCAAACACATGCAAATCTGCATGCAAATACATGTAGCTATGTATCTATCTACGCGCATGGAGAAGAAAATCCTATTCAGTCGCTTGTTCGGGGTTGCCGGGGATCTCATGTTCGAGCTACTCTTCTTCTGATCAGCGAAGAGCAGTGGTTCCGACGACAAAAAAGGAATGAAGGGAAACGGAGAACTCACTGGCAGCAGCACCCCCCCCCATATTCATCTCGTAGCCACCCACTGCGACACACAGTCCAAAGCACACGCAACACGAAGCCACCCAGATGCCTTCACGCATGCAGAACGCATTTCCAGCCTCCTCCACACATGCCGCTCGGTGTGCAACAGCTGAACGCCAGTCGAACGAAGACTGCAGGACGACTACGCATGCAACGGCTAACAGCCTCCCCCATCCAGCAGTTCAACCTCTACGCCGCGAGCACTCAGAGCGAGATAAAGAAAAAAACAAACGTACGAGGTCGTGCAAGAAGCTGCTGCGGCTGTCCAGCGCCAACTGCCGTTGGACGTCCAACCTTGATGGTTCTGAAAGCAGTACGTACACCGCACAGTGCATGCATCTTTCTCCTTTCTCTGCCTTCCTTTCACAGCGTTTGAAGGCGAGCTGCCAGAAAGGCGCGAAGAAGAAGAGATACATCGCGACTACGACCCCGCCACGACAAACGCAAACCCCCAGAATGTCTGAGCTGTCTCGGCTGTCGCAGTTCTGCGCGCGCAAAAAGTGCCCCTCAATCAGAGGAAGCTCATGCTCTCGTCGCTACGCCGACACGCCACACACGCCGAAATCGAAGGCCTACTACACCCTAGAGCAAGCCAGAGGAAGGACAGTAACATTTTGCATGCATGCATGCACATACTCCGCCGCAAACCGGCGACACAACACCCAGCGCGTGCTGGGAGCAACAAGCGCCCCCCTCCCCACACGTATTCGCATCAGAGAGCAGAGTAACCGGCACAAAAAAGCGAACATGCGCGAGTATGTGCATGTATATGCTTATATACAAAGGCACATAGACCAATCTCTGCTACTCTAAAGAGCGACCCCTAGAGACGCAACAACGCATGCAGGAGAAGACAACATCCACGCGCACTCTTACAAGCCAGCACTACTGGTGCAGGCAGACAAGGAACTTCACAAGGCAGCAACCCCGTGAATCAACAGGCGCATCCTGGTAATTGTATCACGCCATAGCTTCATGGCCGCATGCGAAACACAGCACCACGCAGGCACACACAAACACACAAATTCCACACACACACACACAGAGCAAATTCCACACACACACACACAGAGAGAGAGCAAATTCCACACACACACACACAGAGAGCAAATTCCACACACACACACACACAGCAAGCAAGCACAGCAATCACAGCAAACACCAAGAGGGTCTTGATGCAGTCAGCTGCTGCGACTCACGTCTGCAGGCACGCAGCAGCAGCAGCAGCAGCAGTGGCAAGCACACAAACAGCCACCGCACAAGGCATTCCACAACACACAAGACGCGCAGAGGCGCATGAAGCGAGGTGTCCACCGGATGCAAAACAGACAGAGAGACAGAGAGAAAGATGCCTTTTCCCCCTCCCCCAAATTTCCTCGCAGAGACAACAGCCCACGCTGCCGAGCGCAGCATTGAGAGGAAGCAAGACGACGACGTTTGCCATGCAGGTATCCTCTGCACTGGCTGCGCGCTTCAAACATTGCTCTAAAGCGCTTCCCTCTTGCTCGAAAAGCTCCTATCTTTCTTCGAGCCGCTCCCGCGAGCCATGCAGCGACCGGAGAAGATGCAAAAAAGACGACGATCGTGCAGTCGCCAGTTCTCACCTTCCCTTGAGCACAAAGTTGTGCATGGTGCTGAGAGCCATCTGAGCAGCTTCCGGGGAGGCGTATTCGACGAAGCAGAAGCCTTTGGAGCGATCCCCTTCCTTAGGCATATCCACGGAGGTGACTGTTCCGAAAGCCTACAAGGCAGCACATGTACACCGCGTGGATGTATCTGGTTAACGGGAGCGTATTGCGCGCTTCTTTTGCATGCGCTTCGAACCCTCGCGACTCCGCCCTTCCCCCTAGAACCTCATTCCCTTCACCTGCACCTGTCTCCCGCATGCAATTCATCCCGAAAAACGCCCATCGCCGCCACCTCTGGCTAATGCTTTGTTTGCGCCTTCCAGCGCAACGGCTTGCACCACACATTTCGCCCAAAGTGCCCCCACTCTGGGCGAGAAACGCACCTGGAAGACAGACTTGATCTCCAGCTCCGTCAGATAGTAGTCTAAAGATCCAACATAGATGCGGCACATCTGCAGCAGGAAAACCCACGCCAGGCAGCACAGGGAGGCAGCACCGACCAAGCGTGTTCTCCTTGTCGCTGTCGCGACTGCACGAATCTCCTTGCAGCCGAAGGGAGGAGGCAGAGAGGAGACGACTTACCGAGGGGTGAGGTGCCTGAGGAGATCGTCCAGAGATCCCCATACCCACCGCTGTCATTGCCGGGGTGTACATCGCTCCTGCGGCAGACATAGGAAGCCCTAGGAATGCCATGCAGGCAGCCAAGGCATGCGCAACGGAGAACAATGAAGCAGCGCCAACAGCTCTACAAGAGGAGGGCAGAGAGCGCATCAGCCCAAGGCAGCTGCTGTAACATACATGTATATGTATAAATATATATAAATATATATATACATGTAGATATATACATATAGATATACATATGTATAGGTACATATAGATGTACATATGTGTAGGTACATACAGACATACATATGTGTAGGTACATATAGATATACATATGTATAGGTAGGAAGGGGAAAAGCCTGGCAGGCTTAGCTGGAGAAAATGACGAACCAGAGTTAATTCGGGAAGCCGCAGCTGCTGCAATGGCAGCCGCTGCCGCTGGATCTGCTGGATTCGCTGGCTCGCCCCCCCCGCCAACATCCCATCCTGTTCTGCGCTTACGCCGCCGCTGCACGAGAATCGTACACCGCAAACAAAGCGGGAAAACTTCAAAAAAGCTCGCAGACAGAGAGCTGCCTGACTGCACCACAATGAATAGGCGGGGCAGCATCCGCCTCGTCTGCCTGCGAGAAGACTCTGTCTCACATCACACGGAAAAACTTCTGCAGGGAACCCTAGAGGCTCTGGCAGCTACCAGAGCTGCTGCTCCATGCATGGCAGCAGAAGGGGCAATGTTTTTACCTCTTCCCTTGCTTCCGATGTACGTGGCTCGGAAGAGGGGGCTTCTGACACCCGCGAATCTCTCCCTCGACTCCTGCTGCGACTCCTGCTGCCTGGCATCTTCGGTGCTGCTGCTGGCAAGCGCGCAAGCAAGCCTGCTAATGCTGGTTCTGATCTCGAGAGCGGTCAGCCTCTGCGGCTGCAAGCGCGTTCCGTCCAATAATACGAAGGCGTTCCTCTTGAAATGGCAGACACGGCACAGCGCTGGCGTGCTGCTGATGATGATGAGCGGGGGAACGGGCCTGATGGTGCTGCTGCTGCTGTTGTTGTAACAAAACGCCGTAAGTCGAGTGCCCACAGCGATTTTGCGCTGACAAGCGCAATTAGGAGGCCTTTAATCCTGCAAAAAATGTCGTTTAAGAGGAAACTCACCCTCGGTTCACGCCGCTGCTGCTGCCGAGGCTGCTGCTGCTGAGGCGGCGGGGCAGCACGCGTTCGTAGAGAGGGACTTATTGCGTGCTGCTGATGCTACAGAGAGACAGTAAAGCGGGAAAAGCCGGGATTTTATGAAACTCCCTTGGCGAATAAACTGTAGTTGGAGCTCCTGCTACGGCCGTTGCCGCTGTTTTCGCACCTCGCGGACTGCCCGCAGCTCACGCCAGTGGCAGGCAGCAGCAGCAGCGAGAGGCGCAGCAGTACAGCAGAGAGAGGCGCAGGGAGGGAGGGATGCCAGAGCAGCCGTCGGTGCTCTGGAAGTATTTAAAAAATTAGTCAGACACAAATTGTGTTCCAACTTTCTTTTAAAGCGCACTCTATTAATTACTTCGAAGGTTGTGCGGCGCCCAAGCAGTCGGAGTTCCCGCAGAAGCAGCCGGTCTCTGCGTGGGGTTGTGTCGGTCAGGTGGTGGTGTACATACACTCCAGTGGCGGCGGCGGCTGCTGGTGGCAAGTGCGGTTGCATGCACCGCCGTGGTAGACGCATGCAGGGAAAAATCTCGCTAATTTTTTGGTAGTGCAGTAGGAATTCGAGCTAGCCATTTACGCAGAACATGTATTAAACTTTATAGGGCAAAAAGCCTTTGTCTGTAGGGGTAATTTCGTCTTCGATTGGCCTCCGCATTTGTCGGTCCCCCGTCCTCTCTGAAGGAAGCCGATTCGGATGGCATATATATATATATTATTATAGCCACAGGTTCCTGTTTGTCCATGTTGCGCACACCTCGTCCGCAGCTGCTGCGGACGGAGCCATAACACGGGCTTTGGCTACAGGAAACTAGAAACGGTGGTCGACGTTGGAGCCGTCCATCCGCCTCCCTCCCTTGCTCTCTCCCCCTTCCGCCTCCATGTAGGTGGAATATGATTCAAGGTCATGGAAGAGTTGCCGCAGGCAGCCCCTTCTGCTGCTGCGGGAACGGGTGGCAGTGAGCACCAGCAGCAGCAGGAGTATCTCCAGCGCGAAATTGAGAGTACAGCGCAGCAGCTAGCAGAGCTGCAGGAGCAGCACCAAACCCTAAAGCAGCTGCTGCAGCAATGCGTGTCAGACGCCGAAAGGGCAGAGCTGGCCGATGCTGCCGCAGCAACAGCAGCAGCAGTAGCAGACACCGCGTCTGCGCTAGAACTAATGCGAACCTCTCTTGTGGAAACTCGCAAGCTGCAAGTGCATCATCTGCTGCTGAGCTTGCAGCACGAGCAGCGCCAGCAGAAATCCGCAGATGACGGCAGCACCAGCGACTCTGCGATGAGCGTCTCTGATGGCGAACTAAGCATCGAGAGCGGAGAAGATACAGCTCCCAAGAGCAGAAACAGCACCAACGGCCTGAGCGGCAGCAGCCACGGCAAGACACCACCCAGTGGACGAGAAGGCAGCTTGTGTGTCTTTGCGTCTCTCCAAACAAACGGCAGGGATGGGCTGCAGTATGGCAGAGTGAGGGCAGCCGTGAAGGGTACACCTTTCCTGCAGCAGTTACTCCAGGGAACCTCCACCAGCACCAGCACTAGCAGCAAAAGCGATGGATCTTCGGATATCTGTGAGGCTTTGCCAGCGGGAGGGTGTGAGCTGCGTACTGCGCTGCTTTTGCACGAACAGAAGGAGCAAAGACAGAGCCAGCAGCTGCTGCTGCAGCAGCAAGAGCCGCAAAAACTGCCTCTGCTGCTGCTGATAGTTCCAGCCTGCCCTGAGGCTCTGCGTGAAGCACCTTGCCGTCACATTTTGGAGGCAACCGAAGCGGCTGCAGCTGCTTTTCAGGCGGCAGCAGCAGCTGCGCAGCAACAGAAAGTGCAGGAGCCACACGGTAGAGAATGCGGCAGTCAGCGTGAGGCTGCAGCAGCAGCAGGTCTGCAGCTGGAAGTCGATGGCGCAGCAGCAGCTGCTGCTGCTGCGGCAGCAACGACTCCTGCGGGGACGGTATCTCTGGACGAGCTTCGGGAGAGCTGCCCCTTCAACAGCCGCTGCGGCTGGTGCCACGGTGTGCTGCTCCCTCCCGCTGCAGTCACCTTAGTGCAATTCAGTGCGCACAAGATCATCGAGCAGCAGCAACAACTGCAACGGCAACAGCAGCAGCAAGAGGAGGGCTGTCTTGTACGGGGTAGCAGGGTGATCGTTAGGCTAAGACGCCAGCAGTGGCAGCCAGGCTCCCTGCGGCAGCTGCTGCGCAAGCGCAAGCACTCAGCAGCAAAGGAGACTGAAGTCTCTGCGGATGTGCTTCCCCTCTCCGCAGCTTCTGCGCAGAAGCAGAGTGGCAAGCAACACCAGAAGCAACAACTTCAGCAACAGGAGTACTCGTGGTTCGCACGCGTCTTGCTGGATGGCGCAGCAAGCAGCAGCAGTTGCAATCCCGAAGGAGCAGCCGATCGCAAAGGGAGGCTTCACGTTTGCAGAGCGCAACATCTGGTGCCTTCACTTATACAGCGGCAAGGACAGGAAGGGCAAGAAGAATCGGGTGTACAGACACCTTCTGCGCGGCGAAGCGCACTCAGGAGCAGCAGCAGCGCTGGTAGCAGCAGCAGCAGCAGCAGCAGCAGCGAGTCGGAGGTTGCAATAGAAACAGACGGCAGCAATGGAGACGTCTCTGACGGCGAGAAGATGCATCAGCAGCGCAAAGTGCAGCGGCTGCAGCAGTTGCTGGGGAAGCCCGCAGCAACTGCCGCAGCACAAATGCTGCGACGAGCACCACGTTGCCACAAGACAAGTTGGTGGCAGCCACTGCGGAGCACTAACCCTAACTCTGCTGCAGCAGCGGGTGCAGCAAACAGCAGCAGCAAGAAAAATTGCTGCCCCTTGAGCAGCAGCAGCTACTTTGGCGTCTGGATGCTGCATACGAGTGGCGTCGGTCTGCGCATCATGGAGCGCCTCGGGTACAAGCTGGGGGAATGCTTGGGGAAAAGGCAACGACTGCTTCAGCAGCAGCAGCAGAAAGAAGGAAGTGAAGGGCTAGAGCAAGGTTTAAGCGCGGAGAAAGACTCTTTCTTGCTGAATCCACTTCCCATCGAGTCAGCCGAATTCATTTTTGCGGCCAGCGCCGTGCTGCTGCTGCTGCTGTTGGGTGTGTATTTGTGGGTGTTGTTCGCCCATTGCGTCTGCGCGGTGCAGCAGCTGTTGCATGCATTCCCTCTGCCTCGGATGTGCTGATACTGGTGCTGCAGGATACTGCCATCTGGGTATTCGCTGGATTACATTCGCTGCCCCCGTGTAAGGCGCGCAGCAGCAGCAAAAGAAGCTGCAAAAGCAGCTGCCGCTGCAGTTGCAGAAGAAGGAGATGGAGCATTCCGTCTGATTCGAGGGGTTGGTCAAGGGGCTGCTGCTGTCGCGAGTGCCGCTGCTGCTGCTGCCGCCGATGAGCGCAAGAAGCAGCAGCAACAGCAAGACTTACAGGTGCAGCAGCAGCTGCACAGGAAGTACAAAAAATCCGATGAGCAGCAGATGCGGCGCGAGCTGCTGCAGCTGCAACAGCAGGTGCAGCAGGTGCAGAGTGAACTGGAAGCTGCCGCAGCCAACTGCCGCAGACACCAGGGAACTGCCACGGAGGGCCATAGAGTGCACGAACATTATCAGCAGCAACACGCACAGCTGCAAGAACAAAAGCGACAGCTTCAGCAGCAGCAGAAACTGCTAGAGAGAATGCTGCCCACCAAAAAGACTAACAAGCTGTCGAAAATCTTCTGACAGAACCTATCTGCTGCCGTCCCCACTGCTGCTGCGTTTGCTGCTGTGGCTACTACTGCTGCTGCCCCTGCTACTATTGCTGCTGCTGCTACTGCATACCGTGTAGGGATAGCCGAGGGTCGAAGCGGAGGTACTCATGCGAGATCTCTGATCTTAGGTATCTGAGAGGGAGGTTCTGCACAGTGTTTGAGGCTTGGCGGCTCCTACTGAGCGCTGCAACATCCGTGAGGGATGTGTTTGGCAACAGCGGGAATAGCAGTACTATGAGCCATCGCTCAAAAAGCAGCAGAGGGGCGCAGAAGTCGTGCTCCCCGTAGTAGTAAACGTGGTCTCCCTTAGTCAGTTTGTTCGATGGCATAAAGAGACGCTCTTTTCTTTGTTCCTACACTTCTCCAGTGCTGCATGAGGTGAGCCCCCTACGTTGCGTGGTTTGCATGCCTGCATGCAGACCACGACTGGCGTCTGTGCTGCCAGTGCTGCAGTTCATGGCAGACTTGTGACAGGGGAGCGTGTGCACACGGGTGTCTCAACACACTGCCAAGCAGGTGAGGGTTTAGGGTGGAAAGAGAGCACTTTCCAGAGAGTCGAGACAAGTGCAGCAGCAAGGACGACCCTAGGCGGTCCCCGTGCTGTCGCTACAGATGCTTTTGCTTCTGCTAAGGGCCTGATGCGGCTGTGCATCTGGCACCTCAGCATCCAGAACGTCCACAGACACCTGATAAAAGCGGGGGTTGCTGGCGTCTTGCCGCAGCTGCGCCTCCACTGTGAGTGTCATTCCCGAGGGGGCATGCATCGGCTGAGGCAGCAGCAGCAGCAGCTGCTGCCAATGAGTTGGGGGTGCAAAGGGGCTGGTGCTCAGGGTGACTGCTTCTTTGCTGCCGGCTCTTGGGGGTTTTGCTGCGAAGGTTTCTGATGATGCAGCGGCGCGTGCCGCTGCAGCGGCTGCTGCCTGCTCGATTGGAGTGTAGCAGCTGCTGGCTGCCTTGGGTACAGCAGGTAGAACTGCGGCTTCAGCAGCAGCAAGGCGTGAGGCTGCAGTTGCCGAGGGATCTGAAGGCGGTACCCCCCTGTAGAGTGCAACGTCGGCGCTCGACTGCGTTCCATCGGCGACACTGCGACGCTCATCGTGCTCTGCTGCATGCGAGCTGCCGGGGAACGTTACGTCGAACCAGAAGGCGAAGCCGTGGACTGTGGCTTCCTGGTGCACATGAAGCTGCACCTGGCGCTTGATCTGCTGCAGCTGTTGCGGTGTGGCAGTATACAGGTCTAGCTCGGCGACGATCGCGGGGGGAGTGCAACAGCACGCCTTTGGAGGTAGCTGCAGCACGAGCGGTGTTTGGGCATGCTGCTGCAGGAGCTGCCGCTGCAGAGGGAGGAAGGAGAAGCCGCAGTAATCGTCGAGGAAGCCGACTTGCTGGTCATGAACCTCGCTGCAGGAGCACAGAGACACCAGGATGCGGGCTGCACAGGGCAGCAGAAGACCAGATTGAGGCTTTAAAAACATATCCCTGGCAAACAAGAGGGATTGCAGCATGCCTTCGTGGAGCAGGAAGAAGCCCATCCACTCCGACACGATGATATCCACTCCCTGCAACAGCTCCAACGGGAAGTCGGGGTGTACAGACAGCTCTTCCACCCTGCAGCAGAAGACTCGCACCACTCCTGGAGCCACCCGGCCCAACCGCTCGTTGTGTTGCAGCTGCCGCTGCAGCAGAGCAGCAGCTCCGCGACTGCCTTCAACGGCAAGAACGGAGGCAGCACCAGCAGCGGCAGCAAAAAACGAAAGGATTCCACTTCCCGCCCCCACATCCATGACAACTTTGCCCCTAAAGAGGGGAGCGAGCGAAGCAGTGGCAGCCGCATAGCTGCTCACGCGGTGCCAGTCGCGCAGCATTAACGCATGCACGCGAGGGTCGCTGTAGGCTCTAAAATAGTCCACGCTGCCGCTGCTTGGCATGCGCACAGGGGTAGAGGTGGGTGTTGGAGCGGCAGCGATGAGGGCAGGAGAATCTCCGTCGCCACTACTATTACCAGCAATAAAAGTCGTGCCCAGTTCTGCTGCTTCCGAATCCTGTGCATCACAGAGCGGCGGCACGGAGGCGCTGCTCGCCTCGTTGCAATCCTCAAGGACCATCGCGCAGTACCAACTCGGTGGCTTTGGCAACGCGCAGAGTCTCGAGCTCACAGCGAGCAAAAAACAGAATGCGATGGGGAAGAAGGCCTTACGTGGAGGCGCGCTTAGGCCTGATCCATCCAAACGAGTGCTGGAAGATCGCAGGCTGGAATTGCAGCTCTGCCATGCCCAACGTCTGAAGCGAGAACCCTTCACTAGGCTCCACAGGGCAGTGGCGAGTTGGGCAGAATCCACACATCCGAGCACCAATGTGCTGCTCTTCAAGGAGGAAAGCCTTTAAAAATCCGCAGGAAAGTGAGCCTTACGAACCGCGAGAAGCAGGGAAGAAGGAAGGAAAATCCACAAGAGGAAGGGGGGCGGGAGGAGGGGGCCCCTTCAGTGGGGCCCCTGGCCCCTTCCCTGGGGAACCGCGTGATGGGGAGAAAACATACGAAATCGACTCCCTCCTTTGGGCTTAAAATCGATCTTCTCGCGATTAAAACCCTGATGGAGGAGCTACACGTCGGGTATAGCATGGAAGGATGGACCTGCGGATGATACTCAGCGATCGGCTTATGTACATATACATATACATATGCATCTGCTTGCCGCGTGCAGCATGCTACTTCTCGGCTAGTCCTTGCAATAAAGTCTTCGTGTGTTGATGAGTGCAGCTCGACTTCTCCTGTCCTGGCGCTTGTGGCTGTATCCACTCTTTTGTGGGCCTGTTTCTACCCACTGGTTTTGCTCGTATCCGTTCTGCGACCTGTCTGCCTTCTCGCACACATGACTTTTTCCGCCGTATGATCTGCTAACTATAGCGCACCTCTCCTTCAGCGAGTCGTCATGAGAACGCTTTGTCCTCCCCCAATCCACCAATAGACGTAGTAGAGGTTCCACCGGTGTATCCCTCCCCAGAAAAGCCCCCTCCCCCATCTCTGTACCGTCAGTTCAAAGGCTTTGAGTAAATTTTGAGAAGGCTGTACCTCTCTAGTGCATGCGTGACTCCGCACCCTGCAGCTACTCCGAGCAGTGGCACCCAGTTGCCCACAACATTCCACAGAGCCCAGACAGGCAGCGTTCATTCTTATGAGACTGCGCTACCTAGCCATCTCTACTATGCAACAAATTGCCATGACCGAAACCGTGCAAAATATGCACTTTGTTAGCTGCTCAACCATAGCTCTGGGCCCGCTAGACGGCTACTGACACGGAAATTAACCACACAACTTGAATCGACGAGAAGCGCTCTTCTAGCAGATACCCGCCATCCCTGTGTAGGCTCTTGCACATTGTAGGAGCTCCACTCAGCAATGGGTGCACAGCAGTACGCAGTACTGCCACCAGCCGGACAAGACACCGCCTTAGAACTCGAGAACACGATGAAAGGGAAAGTGTAGCCGTGGGACCGCTAAATCTTTGGAGCCACCAGACAACGCGAAAGCAGTGACATCTTTGGCTGCTGCTCGGGGGGAGTGTCGCCCCCAGGGAGCAGCAAAAGAAATCCCAGCCAGTGGCGTTTCAAGCCCGTAGCATGACATGACCGGCAGTGTTCATAAAGGAGTTTTCCTGCATGAGTGAGCACTGCATCCATCCCACGACCCCCACCTCTCTTCTCGCATCTTCCCACATAACGAACCAACAACAGCCCCTTCGACAAAGCCAGGCACATGACGCAAGAGGATGCCTGGTCGTACAGTCACAGTGAGAAGGCGACCCGGCTGGCGATGCCTGCATTCGGCAAGCTTTTATTGTGGTGAAACGAAGTGAAGTAGGTCCTACAAGCCCCAGCAAACAATCAAGGAAATTCTTGCGTGGCTAGGGGATGTCCACCCATTTCTACGAAGACATAGATCCACAGAAAATTCAGAAAAATGACCATCTAAGGAATGAAGGCATTCGGAAAGCCTAGACTCTTTGTGGGGCTTCTGCGATGATATCGCCGTGGAGGACCTCTTCGAATCTATTCAACAGCTGCTATTTCCCCCCTCCCTTGCGGTTTGCATCTGGCCAGGCTCCCTAAGTAAGCCCAAACGAAGCGCCAATGAGTAGGGCATCCGAGCACTCTGTTGGTAACCGAAACTCTATCTATGCAAAGTCTAAAGGGCGCTGAGGCGCTCGAGATTTCTAGTTGTAAGGCCCAATGTATCGCTTGCTGTGCTGGCTGTACACGCTGACCTCTGTGACTCGGGAGTTTCGGCAGCGCGTTGGATGACAAAAACCTCTATACAGGCCCCAAGCTAGCTGCTTGAAGGTCTGCCTTTATATGGCCATGCACGAGCGGGCTTTTGATGTGGCGGTTCTCTTTATCTGCCGCTGAATGCGAAGGAGGGCAGCAGTAGGACTGACTGCGGGGTAATAGTTACTGTAGTGCTAGCCCCCTAAGGACGCGATACACCCTCTCGGAATCCGACATCTGTTTCATTTCTAGAAGCATCCACACTCCTCAAGAACCTAGTCAGGAAACGTTACCCTCGGTGGCTCTCTCACGGCTGCTCATCGAAGAGCAGACGACACGAAGCCCTAAGCCTTGCACACCTGACCTTCAACAGCAGCCGTCAGCACTAACGCAACGCACACCAATCGCGTATGCGGTCATTGCTCCGCAAGCAAACCCACCGCGAAAGGCTGCACCTCCTTCAAAACGTTTGCGTCACTAGGGGGGGAAGCTGCCTTCGCACCCGGCAGAAAAATCGCTCAGTGCGAAAAACCTCGCTTTCAGAAGGGCTCCCCTCTTCTGCAGCGAAAGCAAGCTGTCCGGAGATGAGAAAGAATTGCATGTGGTCTCAAAAGACGAAGGCCGTTCAGCACAACTTTAAGGCCCTTAGAGACGCAGTAGACAGCCGTCTGTCGAAGGCTCTCGGATCGCGTGAGGACTACGTTAAGAGCTGCTGCTCACAACCCAGCAGCCGCTGCAGTCAATGGCTAGAGTAAATGCAGGCAAAGAAACCGAAAGCAGAACACAGATGGTCTCGGGTGCCTGCTTGCCAGAGTCGCCCGCGACATCCTCCCCCGTGTGAGGAGGGCTGTAAAGGCGCTCCTCAAAGACTAAAAGGGGGAGAGCAATGTCTGCATGCGGGGCAAAGAGAGTTTTTGTTTTTCTCGGCAAAGACACCCCAAGTTCTGCTCCTCCCGCGCCATCCCTCTGGAACCATACTTTCGTAGGGAGGCATTAGTTCGCATACCCCCAGATACTCGCAAGTTCGCAGACACACATGCAAACGGCTGCTGTTGGCGTTCGGAGTGACGCCTCTCTTCCCGCGCATAAAGCGCAGCACTTCTTTCGCGAGCCGCGATCCTCCCTGGGAGTAGGAGTAATGTTGCCGTGGCTAGCCGCTTTTTTGCGTTGTGTGAGCCGCGAGGCGGCCTTGCTGCAGCTGCCGTGATGACACTACAGGGGTAGGCTCTACAGGCTTCGTATCCTTCCCTCCCGTCCCCTCACCCTTAGATGCCCTGCTGCTGCAGCTGCTGCCACTAAAGCGCGGACTGCGAAAAGCCTGCCTTTGCAAGAGGTCTTGCTGCTGCCTTCGTGGCGGCTGGCGCTGCGCAGTAGCCGGATCAAATATCGAACCTGCTCCCCATAAATTCCCCTTGATCATCGGCCTGTTTGTGGCAGCCCACACAGCGCATAAGAGAGGAAGGCGCTGCTTTTTTGCGCGCAGAAGAGGACCGCAGAAAAGAGCCGCTACCACGACAGCAGCAGCAGCAAGCCAACGGGAGAACCACCCCCTTTGAAGTAGGCATGCATGTGCCCCTTCATCACCCGTACTCCTCTTCAAGACCCCCTTTTACGTCGATTTGCTAGCCTTTCCTCTAGAGGTCAGGTCAGCACCTGCGCATTTGCGTGGGCATGCGCCTTCTTACCGAAGTGGCGACGGGAGCAGGATCTGCCGTCGCAGCCAGCGGGTAATCTGGGGGCCCCCCACTGTCCACAGGGGCCCTCGGCGCTTCTTCTGCTTTCGCCCCCGCTGTCGAGACAGCCTGCAAAGGGGCTGGTGTCGTTGTCGCGCCGTTGAAGGACCGAGGCACTTTTCGGCCGGTCGGCGTAAACTGCACCTCCCTAAGGTTGCAAATCGGTCCTGACACGATGCAGTTTTGCTTCTCGTAATGCAGCACAAGCAACGGCCACACAGGCAAAGTCTCCAGGAACTGCGAAGCCGCCATTTGCAGCAGCTTGCAGGTGGACGGGGGAGCCGAGGGGCCCTGCCCGGAGGGGGGGGCCCCCCTCTCCCCCTCCGCGTCTTCTGGGCCGCTGGGGGCCCCCCGCAGAGAAGGCGGGAGTGCAGCAGACGATCCTGAAGACGGCGTCCTCTGGATTGACAGAAGACTCGCGTTGCCACAAATAAACACGCAGAAACGAGCGCGTGTCAAAGCCACATTCAGGCGGCGCGGATCCGACAAGAATCCAATGGCTGCATGCATGCACGCGCAGACACACAGACATATATTGCGATATATAAATATACATATATATATATACATATATATATATACATATATAAATATACATATATAAATATATATGTATAAATATATATATATGTATATATGTATACACACATACAGACTCATATACGCACAAAATCGCAGACACACGAACACAAGCAGAATGCAGACCAACAAGGCGGCAGCAGTCTGCAGGAGTGCAGGCAGCAAACGCAGCAGCAAACCACCCGAGTAGCCTGGCCCCAGTCGTCGCTGCACACTTAGCAGCAGCCACAGCCGGAGCTCAAACCCCTGCACGTACAGCTCTGCGTGTTGCTTCTGACACAGGAAAAAATGATGATGTCTTTCTCTCTGCCCTGGAAGGCATCCACTGAACTTATCTCCACTTCTGCTGGCATCGGATTCCGCTGCAGCAGCGTCCGCAAGAAATTCCGCTGCCCGAGATACGGTGTAATTACACCGATTTGTTCAGGACTGCAGCATTTCTCACGCAGAAAGAAGCAGACGACAATGCGCAGCCATGCCAGCGTGAAAAATGCAGACACGAAAAACAGGCAGCCTAGCGAAAGAGAAGGCTTGCAGAGCCAGAACCTCGAGAGCACAAATTGTGGCCGCGTTTTTTGAGGTCCCCCCGAGCAACCAACACGCACGCCATACAGCAACGGCGAAAGCAGCAACAGCAAAAGCAGCAGCAACGAAAGCAGCAGCAACAGCAAAAGCAGCAACAACGAAAGCAGCAACACGCGTAGTGCCAGCCGAGACACACGTGACTCCACTCCTCAGGAGCGCCAGGACCAGCCGCTCAACAACGGACGCCTCCCCACGATTGAGGTAGGAGGTGCCTGTGCTGCTCAGTTCTTCCTTCGCTACACGCCCACACACATCCCACAGTGTCTCCAAAGCCTTGAGAGTGAAAAACGAGCCCACGAAAAAAACCCCAAGTCCGCCTTTGTCGCCACTTCCTCCTCCTCCCCGCCCTTATTCCCCACAAACGTCCACGCTCCTGCGAGACGCCAGCGCGGAAAAACGCGAAAAAATCCAAACACCCCGCAGCTCACTCGTGCAGTGATAAAAGAAGGAAGGGAAGGAGGCGCTTGGCCACTTGAACGGCGGACGGGGTACGAAAGGGAAGATCCTGTCTGCGCTGGAAACGCCATTCTGCAGGGAGCCCATGTAGAAGCACTGCGACGGAAAGTAGGCGATGCTGGGATGCATGCTGCGAAGAAGGCCTCAAAACGCATCAGCGACAGCCGGAGAATTTCTCCCCAAAGCAGCTTGCCACCAGCCACGCACGCGGAGGGCGCCAGCAGCAGGCGAAAAGCTGCTGCACGTGCGTGGCGATCCTTTTGCATTTCTTTGAGAAGTGCACAGCGACGCAAGAGTGCGCGTCACCGGACGCCTTTCAGAGGCCATGGGAAAGCGGGGAGCGGCTGCTGCTGCGAACAGGTGCTTTCTGAAGAAAGAGACACGCGACGCAGCTGCTGAAGCGTCGCGGTGAGAAAGGCAACGGCAAGGCTTCAAAATGCGACGAACCGGTACTGAACGGAGAGGCGAAAGGAGGGCTGGTTCAGCAGGAGCATCCTGACAAAGAGCGACACGCCGAGTCCACTGGCGGCTGCGCGCTTCGAGACAACGACAGGCCCCATCTGCATCTGATCGCCAATCAGCACGACCTGCGAACCCAAGGCAACGATTCATAAGGACGCTTAAGCTGGCAGTACAGCAAGAGAAAGAGAGAGAGAAAGAGAGGCAATTTTTACATTCAAGGGTACACATGCAAGCAGGAAGGCGCTTGGCAGACTGTCTAGGTTTCCCCGTGAGCGGTCTGCGGAAGCAAGACGCACGGAAGGGAGAGACACACAGAGAGAGAGAGAGAAGAGTGGAAGAAGAGGGAGAGAAAAGGCATGCAAAGAGGCGAAGAAGCACTCGTGGCAAGGCACGAACAGCCAGGCCGCCTTCAAGGTGCCGAGGGGCTGCACAGAGGGGCGAGTGAGAGGCGGCTAAGAAATAGATACACAGAAAGATAGATAGAGAAAAAGATAGAGAGACAGAGAAAGAGTTGATGTTCGAGGAAGAAGGCGAGCGCGTTTTGGGGGTCATGAAGCCGAGGGGGAAGAGAAAAAACAGAGGGGTGTAGAGCCGGGGGTACCAATAGAGGCGGCTCAACTCAGAGGCAAGACGGGTAGGGATGTAGTCTCGAACACAAGTGGGTTAAACCATTTCAATCCACACACACATGGTTCGCTCCCTGCGTAAGAGGAATGAGCGTCTCGGGTTCTGTTGCCTGTGTGCACTCGTCTATGAGAACTGTGCGGAAGTCGAAATGCGCCAAACGCCTATCTCCTGCGTGCCAACACACTCACGTATGCATGAAGGCCACCCGTAAGGAGTTGCCCCAATGCATGCAGATAGGCGAAATTGGGAAGCAGTGTGCAGGAAAACTGGCTAAAGGCACGCAGAGAGAGAGAGAGAGAGAGAGAGAGAGAGAGAGAGAGAGAGAGAGAGAGAGAGAGCGAGAGAGAGAGAGAGAGAGAGAGAGAGAGAGAGAGAGAGAGAGAGAGAGAGAGAGAGAGAGAGAGAGAGAGAGAGAGAGAGAGAGGGAGAGAGAGCGAGAGAGAGAGAGAAAGAGAGAGAGGCGTAGAGAGGGAGAGAAAAAAACAGAAAGGGAGAGAGAGAGAGAGCGAAAGAGAAAGAGAGTGAGAGAGAGAGAGAGAGAGAGAGTCAGAAAGAGAAAGGGAGAGAGAGTAGCAGAAAGAGACAGAACGGGATAGAGAGCGAGAGACAAGCCGAAAGAGTAAACGAGATACAGGGACAGCAAGGGATAGGGGGAGAGAGAGGAGGGGAGGAGAGCAACGAAGGCGGGGCACGAGGGGGGGGAGGGGGACGCGGGGGAGGGGAG